>NW_024962263.1:42947431-42964171 GCF_019238085.1 Lagopus leucura
GTCTTTGACATCTGTTTTCCTCCTTCACCCAACCCTGCGACCCAAACTTTATCACTCATGTACCAGGGTGATGGTCTCCTCCCAGTGCTGTGGAGCAAGCCAGCCACAGGCAGAACTTCAGAGGATGAGCTGCCTTCCCCAAAGTCCCACTGAAAACAGCCAAACTGAAATCATTCATGATGTGGGCCAAAAGAAACCATTAATGGTGCAGTAAGTTCCTGCCAAAAGGAGAAAGAAGAAGGTGAGAAAGTGGCAGTACTTCTGAAAGTGGAGAGGACAATAGATTCTTTCCTAATTGCACCCTCAAAAGCTGTTCTGTCACCAAAACAACAGGAGAAAAAGCTCATCTGGCAGAAGATGTTCACATGGATCATTTCCCTGCATTTACTGAAACAGTCAGCAGAACAGGCTGTCAGCAGGAGACTGCTGGTCTGTGCCATGGTAGGTGCTGCTCTCCATGCTGCCTGGTGAAGTGAACCTGCTGTGGGCAGGGAATAAATATCTTGGAGAATCAGTCAAGGCAAGAACTTGCTTGGCTCCTCCTGCAATCTTTTTGCAAAGAAAATGTTTTCTGCTCAAATCTCCGATGTATTTTCTAAGACATTTAGATGAGCCTTCACTCTAAATGTATGGCTTCATGGCCACGTTTGCAGACCAGTATTGCAGAGTCAGTGAGGTCTGGGGCTACGTCAGCAGTGGAGCTCTGAGCTTGGCTGAAAACAGGCATTTTGTGATTCTCATCCTCACAGAGCCACATAATGCTACTGAACTGTGATCCAGACACTAAACTTGCATTAAAAACAAAATAAAACCCATATGTAAATAGATTATGAGGCAGGTCATTGTTGCCAATCAGAGTTTGCAGACAGTCTGAAATAGCAGCTCTGAGCAATATATGCTGCTCCCATTCTTCTCAATGTGATGTTAACTAAGAAATCTAATTACCACAATTTAAATGTCAGCATCATTAAATATTTTGTTACTGAATACTCAAGCAGAAACATCCAGCTAATGTGTTCTTATTACATTCCCAAACCACCTCCCACAGTTTTCACTGTGAGCCAGATGCATTGCTTGTCCTCTGCTTAGACACTGAAACCTCCAGATTTCTTCCCAAAATTCTTAGGTTATAAGGTAATTTGGTCTTGTCAGTCCAATAATCTGGAACACATCTTGAAAAGGAACAGTCTGGGAGAAAGTACATGAAATTTAGTCCTGAAAAATATTCACGAGGAATTCTTTGTAGGGACTAACATTTGTCTAATTCAATATAATAATGCTTTTAATATTCATTTTTATATTCTGTTTGATACAATAAGACGTTCTTGTTCACATTTATCTGGACCTGCCATGGTGTTTCAGTCTCATTCTAGTTTATTGAGGAACTGGTAACAAAGATGTTGGCTACAAATATCGTGCAAGACATAAAGGTAAATATTTGTTAGAAGAATAGCAGACAGTAGCTGTCAGTTCCTCAGTGTAAGCACTTTTCCCTGACTGTCACATACGCTGTGTCATTTCACCTGAAGTAAATGGCCTGTTAAAAACTAGCAAATACCCTTGTGATTTATTTCACCATCTATCCAAAGCCTTTCTGAGCTGAGGCTAAAGAAGCTTTCCCCGAATACCAGAACCAACTGGTCCTTTCAAATAAAGGTTGAACTTTCTGACTTACTCTTGATCAGCAGGAGTAATAAACACTTTCAGTCACAGATATACAAGGAGAAAATTGCATTGAATAATCTCCCAGTAAGCAATTCAATGTGGAGAAATTAAGTAAAAAACAGATGATATTTTTTTTCTTAATAACAGTTTAAGGAAAGCTAGGAAGGCCTGAAGGAGAAGTTGCATTGCTATGATTAAGCAACTGAAGTAAATGAAAGCTTGAGAACACGACAGACTGGCAGCTTGACTGGCAAGCAGGAGGCCTGAAGTCCATCAGAAGACCAGCAGAACTTAATAGGCAACTGGAAATGCAACCAGAAATATTGTGGGAAGGGGAACAGGAAGAGTAAGAAATGCCCAAATACAGTTAAGATACACAGTATTAACAGAATCAGTGGGTCTAGTGAGGGCTATGTTATTGTGCTTGATTCGTGACAAGAGTAATGATCACAGCATGCACGATGCGCACATGATGTAAGTTTAGACATGTAAAGTTCAAGAGACAAGACTATAAAGCAGGTCCATCATATGGCTTTCAACTGCTGAAGAGCTGCATTCCCCTGCAAATCCTATAGTGCAAGGCTCTGGGCTCTGCTGCAATGACCAAAGCACGGACCATGCCACAGCAGCTCCTGTGCCAGACCTTGGCAAGTCTTGTGGCTGAGGCCAAGCACCCAAACAGCTTTGTGAACAAGCCTGTGACCAGCGGCTGAACAGCTCTGGCCGTTCCATCAGTGAAACTCAGTCCCAGGCACTTTTGCTGCTAAATGTGATGTTGGTCAATAGGAGAGGCAGACCTAAAGGAAGCAGCCAAGACTGGTAGTGGTGCAAACTGAACAACCATGTCTCCCAACATGTTTTTTTTCTGCATATTGAGATGAGACTCATGTTAATGAAATACATGGCTCAACAGCAATGCCATCTTGGAAAAGCAGATAAAAGAGAGCTTTTGATGTCAAGGCAGGAGTACTTATCACAATCTGTTTTTCCTTCAGACAATATCACTGCTGTTGGAATCAAATTGAATGCTTTTTAGTTTCAAGTTAGAAAACTCAAGTTTCTTCACAGAATCATTTCTATATAAGATTACCATTCAAATTGGAATTCCCTTTAAAATGGAAGACAGTACCTCTGTGTAGCACTGCCAAACTTCATCAGCTTGCCGATTTGCTTGAAATAGGAAAAGTGTAGTTTGGACAAGTACACACTTTGCAGTCCAAATAGATCCTACTTGTGGTTTTAGAAATAACAAATAAATGACCACTCTAACAGAGAGATTATTTCCCATCAGTGTTATCCCCTAATAAAACTGGCATACTGAACTTCTCTTGCTATATCCTCCATAGAGGCCTTTTATTGACTTAAGCTTATCAGAACAAGGTGTCCTTTTCTCGTTTTACTGATTCTTAACCAAGTATAGTGTGTGCTACTGATTACTTTGGGCCACCTCCACTAGCTTTCAGAGAGCTCTTTGGATGTAGCTTTGTCATAACTTTGGGGACAATAAATTAGTGAAAATAAGGACTGATAGATCTACAGAGCCTGTAGATCCTGAAATTTGAAAGCCTGGGGAGAAACCATATAAGAATTCAAACTGGAATTGCATTGGGTTTCTAATGATATTTTGTTCTTGCTCTTCCTTCTGATCTCTTTCCAGTATGCCACAGCTCAGAACTGAGAGTATGTGTGGTCTCACCACAGCCATCCAGAAAGACAGAATTAGCGGTCTGATCCTTGCCATGATTAAAGAAAACATGCTTGTAAAATAAATACAAATTGACTGGGATATGAACATTGTCACTAGGACTCGTTTTGAAGTAGTCTACCAAGCCATAGAGGAAGAAATTGGAAAAATAACCAGATATCCCGTAGAGGGCCAGATCTGTTTTGCATCAGCCTACCAGAGCTCTTCAGGGAAGAAAAGTCTCCAAAGGTGAGGGGAATCTTAGTCTCTGGAGCCAGTCGTGGCTCCTAGAGGATGGTGCTGGCTGGCAGTACAGTATGCCCAGTTTTCCCAGTCAGTAATACTTTATTGTGTGCCATGCTGCACATACTTTTGCTGTTCTGTTCTTACCAGACTGTGAACTATTCTCTTTTTTAGTCCTGGGGGAATCTCACAAAGGAGAACTACAAACAAACAAATAAAACCCCTCTCTTTGTTCCTGTATCCTCTGACTCTTCAGTGAAATTCTCCTTCTGTGAAGAAGAGGCCTGAACTGGAGCTGAATGGATGAGCTGAGTTGAATAAATGCATTCTGATGAGCCAAGATCTTAGAAGTCCTCAGTGGTAGAAGCTGCTGTGCTGTAGATCCGACAATACACTTAAAAACAACATCCAAGGCTCTCAGTACTAGCGTATCTGACTTATAATAAATGTTCTTCATTTGGAATCATCCTCCTTGCAAAGAAAACAAATGAATGGCTAATCATTTGAGAAGAGATTTCAAGGAAAATATTTCTCCATTCTGAATAATGTTTTCATTCATAAAAAGGGTGTGAAATCAGTGGTAGAGGTCTTTGCTAAAGAAAAAAGGGTTTGTAGATTTCAAGAGTTCCTTTGCTAATCTAAAAAGTTTGCATATGTAGCACAAGAATGCTTCCATTTTGGAAACTGTTTTCACTGAAAAGCATGTGAAGTTTTATAGGCAACAAAGCTTGGGTTATTTGGTGTATCTTTTGTTCTAATAAAGTATTTCTGCAAATGGTTAATTCATTAAAACACAGAATGAATGTGTTCTTTTTCTCCCATTTATGCACATTATTGTAATTTTATTTTGTTCAGCAACTTAAAAAGATATTTCTTTTTTTGCCAACATTTCTTTCTTTCCATGTGAATAAACATGTATATAAAATAGGTAGGATATATAATGCATACTTTGTTGTTTAAAATAGATTTTTTTTAATTGCTTAGTTGTAGAAAATAGAGGAATTAGGATGGTATCTGCATCATTTATTTTGCAAGGAGCCAAAAATGCTGGCCAAAAAGTAGCTATGTCATGTTTACCTCTTTTAAATGCCAGCCCGTTAGCTGAAGCCACTTGAAGATAACTGCAGACTCTAGAGTTACGCTGAGACCAACAGTGCAGTGCAGTGCAGAGCAAAAGGTCCATCTGCAAGAGTTCAATTGATTGAGACAGACTTTAGCAAAAGGAAAGGTAAATAAAAGAGAGGAAAGATGAGGAAATTCAAAGGTTGTTTGTTAGGCAATTTAACAAGTTTGGGTTTTGAAAACGTTGTGTTTCTAGACAGTACAAAAGTTCAGTGGTGGGAATTCTTAAGGAAATAACATTCTTAAGTAACTATTGTGCAATATTCATAGAAAGCCATTTTGAAAAAGAGAAAAACAGTAGCCTTTGTAACAGCTGAGGAACAGAAACTTATCCTGTACCTCATGCTATGTGCCTGAACAGCTAACAAAGAGAATTCACATGTATTTTCCTCACATTATTAATTCATTTTTATTTCCTCTGAAGTCCTATTTTATTATCATTTTTGCAAGGTGGAATTAATCTCAGCTAGGAAGAATGGTCCTATTTCTTTTCAGAAAATATATTTAGATAAGAAACAAACACAGGAGTCATCGCCATTCTGGTAAGAGTTACCCAGATACACTGTTTGCTTATTAACTGTAGAAGATAGAGTTTTCAATTTTGCTGGAGGTGCACACAGTTTTTGAAAACATGGCTTATCTCTGTATGTCCAAAATGCTTATGTGGGAACACAGAAACTTTCCCTCCTGTAATGCCCATATGGGAGATGGTCAGAAGCATATATTTAGTTTTTTGCCAAGCAATTCCTGCAACAATGAGAAAAATCTTAAAAGGGCATAATATGCTGTTCAAACAAACTGCACCCCTATGGAAAAAAAAAAAAAGAAAAAGGACCTTGGAGCTTTATGGTTCTCATCAGGATTAATATTCACGAGACCCATATTTGGGGTTGGGATACAGTGGGTGAAATTGTGTTGGAATCTGACAGCGTTATATCCACCTCTCTAAAGTCTGAGCTGGGCCATTAGCATCTGTATCAGCCACATCAGCCAGGCACAGACTGGAACAAAATTTGAAATATATTTTAGATTAGCTGATGGTTTCTTGCCTGTAAGCAAGATGAAACAGATTATATCTGCAGTCCCAGAGCACGTTTTTCATTCTGGAATGGTAATACTTTTTAGGCCAGAATACTGTTTAAACCAAAGAACAGACAAAAATGGATAGTAAACTCCTAGTTTTTAATCATATTGTCTTTTGATAGCATTTGCTATAGAAATGTTTGTAGGACTGAGGTTATAAATCTAGGATTTTGATTATAGAACTCTGATATTGAGAATATTGACTTTATACTGTCAAATCTTTAATTCTGAATCATTTCTTCCCTATTAATAGACGAAAAGGCTTTGCCAATGAATGCTACTGATTTTTTTTTTTTTCCATTATGGAGTTCAGGCAAAAGTATTTTCATTTGTCAGAAAAAAACATTTCTGCAACAGCAAGATTTGTTTTAAAGTTGAACTTTTGCTTGCGCTTCTACTGTAAAATCTTTGCTATTCCATGATAAAGGTATTCCATTGGGTTTGTTCTCTGTATAGAGGTTTAATTCAGAAAGGATAATGAATAAAACTGATGCAATTCCTACAAGCTTCTGGAATGGGTGAAGGATGTTTTAATGTAATACAAATTGAAAGTTTGTGCACCACACTTGGGCAAAGTTATCCTCTCTTGGATAGAACAATTCACAGTATCATCAATCCATCTTCAGTGTGAGAAAAAGATCCTCAGCACTATCACACTGATTGAAATGTTTCTCAGCCATCATCTTTCATCACGGTAACCTTTGGTAGTCGATACTCATCAACCATTTTCATTCTATCTTGTGATTAATTTGAATGAAAATCACAATCCTACTCCAGTAACCCGCTTCATTAGCTTTATAAATAATGAAATTTTAGTCAATAAAATTCTTATTCAGAGGAGCACTTAATGGTTATGTTTCAAAGTGATTTTGTTCTTTTAGATGCTTTACTAGGCAGGGTGCTCAAGGACTAAAACTGCATGCAATTTTTCTAAAGAATGTGATACATAGTAAAAACAGTTTTGTAAATAACAAAAATGTGAACGATTCTCTTATCGAGCTAAAAGGACCAAGTATAAATGCCAAGTGACAAATCCAACAGTAATATCAATTTTCAAGGTACAGAAATTCCACTGAACTGGCACAGCTGCAGATTTATCAAAGAAATGGTAGCTCATAAAACACACGGCTGACCTTCTTCTGAAAGTGCTTATCACACTTATAAGATTTTATATCTATTTTTCCAGATGGACCAAGACAAAACTCAGGTTCTCCACAACCTAAGACTCCATCATATGTCACATATGGTAAGTGTGGACAGGTGTGGTGGGAAGCAGCTTTGAACAATCTTTAGCACACAAATTACTTTGTGAAAAACAGACTGACAAAACAGATCTTAGCCACTGCAAATAAAAGATGGTATGCTAGATTACATGTCCTGTAGGCATGTATGCTATACCATGGTATAGTTGGGGGGTTGGACTCGATGATCTCTAGAGGTCCCTTCCAACCCCTACAATTCTGTGATTCTGTATGGTGGGACAAAATACTGTACATAAGTCATAGGAAGGGTTACAACTTTAACTAAAATAATACTTACATGAAAATGTGCATTAATTTTTATTTGTTAAGAACTTCACATATTTTTTCAGTCTTTATATTAACACCATTCTGAAGGCAAGGAATCACTGAATCATAGAACCACAGAATGGCTTGGGTTGGAAGGGACCTCAAAGCCCACCCTGTCCCACCCCATGCCATGGGCAGGGCTGCACCCCAGCAGCTCAGCTGCCCAGGGCCCCATTCAAACTGGCTTTGAGCACCTCCAGGGATGGAGCAGCACAGCTTACATGGGCAGCTGTGCCAGCCTGTGCCAAGAATTTCTGCTTTATATTTAAACTAAATCTGTCCTGTTTTAGTTTTAAATATGAAATCAGTGGGGCAATTAAGAACAGTGTGGTCCAAAAACATGTGTAAATCCACTAGATGGGAGGTAACACCTGTGCTTCGAACATTTTTTGTTTTGCAGTACAGTACATTCAGCAGGCTATCAATCTCCAGTATATGCAATGCTCCTTTTGTAACTCATTCATGATAAGTGCTGTAAAAACACATAGAGGATCCTGAAGGGTTGTTACAGTAGCTGTAACAGTAAGTGCCATAGGGAAATGATATACTCAAAATATAAAGACTATCAAGAAGCTCCTTTTCTGATCCTCAGAATGTTTTTGTTCTGGTCATCTTTATTTTCCACACTACAAAAACCTGAGCTTTAAAAGAAAAAGGCAGCTCTGATTTCCGTGTACCCAAACCAGGACAAACCAGCCCCAAGGCAGCCCTGGCAGCGGACATTCCCAGCACCCACAGTGTAGTTCTAACCCTGACTGAGGCAGGGCCAAGCTGACCCACTTCATCAGTGGACGATCTGTCCCAGGGCAAGGAAAGGTGTGAGTTCTTCATTGGGGTTTGACTTCCTGCAGCAGAGCTAAAACACATGTACAGATGCTATAGGGAGGTGTAATTTTAAGCCTCAACATGGCACACTGATAAAAAGGGAAACATGAAAAAAAGAAAAAAAGAAGAAAAAAAATAATGAAAAAAAAAAAAAAAAAGGAAAAGCAAAATATTCAAGGCTTACATCTGAGGTCTGGGAATGCTTCCCACCTCAGCTCTTCCACAAGCTTTCTCTCTGAGTCCTCATATCGGGTGCTTGAAAAACGGGGGAGGCACAGTGGTGCACTGTTGGAGTGCATCCAGAGAAGGGCCACAAAAATGATCCAAGGGATGGAATACCTTCCTACCCAGATGGGCTGAAAGAGCTGGGGCTGTTCAACCTGGAGAAGAGAAGGCTCTGGGGTGACCTGATAGTGACCTTTCTGTATCTGAAGGGGGGCTGTAAGAAAGAAGGGGACAGACTCTTCATCAGTGTCTGTTGTGATAGGACAAGGGGAAATGATTTTGACCTAAAAGAGATTTAGGTTGGATATAAAGAAAAAACTTTTTATTATAAGAATAGTGAGAAACTGGAACAGGTTTTCAGACAGGTGGTGGATACTCCATCCCTAGAGACACTCAAGGTCATGCTAAAGGGGCTCTGAGCAACCTGATCTGCTGTAGGTGTCCTTGTTCATTGCAGTGGGGTTGGACTAGATGACCTTTAAAGGTCCTTTCCAACTCAAACAATTCAAAGAGTCTTTGGATATCCATGTCCTTAGCATTGCAATGGGTTAGTGATAGGGGATACTCCACATAGATATTCTGAATAAATATTCATATGTTTAACTGTGAGACACCTTTTCATTCAGAGGATTACAGTGTACATTTCAGTTTCTTTGCATTGCTAGACTTCTGTGAGTGTTGGAACAGAAATATGTGCAAGGATTTTCACCTTCAGGTTGGAGCTAATTCTGTTGTATCAGTGGTAAAGAACAGATTACAAACAGGTCAGAAGACAGAATTGCAATTTGTGTGATCAAATTAAAAAATATTGTTAAACTTTACGAATAACATTTTCTTTGAGCTTCATAAACATGTTCACAAGGGATGATAGCTCCTCCTCAGATTAAAACAGGCCTATTTAAGGAAAATGTAATAGCTAGCTTTGCTGCTACAGTATGGCATAGCATCCTGAAGGAATTTATCATGTCGCAGGGGTAGAATGCACTGATGCTTCTCTTGAAGCATTTCTACAGACAGCCCCAGGAAATCAAGCTGTGACACACATCTGGATAGCTCTGTACTCAAATAGCATCACATTTAAAGATGAGGAGTTGGCAAGAAAAAAGCAGTAGTCCGTGAAAGATTACTCATTGCTACAAATTCTCAGTTCAACAAGAACCGTGAGTAGACTGAGCAGTTAAGTTAGGTAAGAAGGCTTTTTGTCAGCACATTTCTTTCACACCACAAAGTATCCAGAAGTAAAACCTCACCTAGAGAACAATGTAAAAGATAGTTGACTAACGTCTTACCATTTGGAAAGAGCTATTGCATTAGGAATCTTCAAAATACATGGCAGGAAATGAGAAACAAATGTAGCATGGCATGATCTATTGTTCGCACAGAAATAACAGGTATGGAAGATTGGTACATTCAAAGAAAGGAGAGCAGCTTAAAGAATTCGTCAGGCTGGAATTTAAGCAGCTGAAAGAGTTATTCATACAAATTTGATGTTGCTTTACTGTTTATCCCTAAAGGAAGAAAGGTTTCATAACTTTGTGGGAGAAGCTGGATAGCTCCAAGGCTGTAATAGACATCTTTTTCATACTGTTTTGCGAGAAGTGTTCTAATTGATGGCAGGATGGGGCTCTACACAGCCTTATGGATGAATGATTTAAGAACTGTAGGTTATATGATGTTACAGTTAAATGAGAACACTCCTTGAAGGAAGCTGAGCTTCAGAGAGTTCTAGTGTTGCTTCAAGTAGAAATTGTTCTTATAAGTCAGACAAAATCTAGTTGTTAAAATAAAAAAATGTTTTTCCCCTCCTAACACAGAAGGACCATAGCATTAGAAGCTGTCTTTTTTGTGAGATCTTTCCCTGCTTTTCAGGGTTGGAAGGAAAAGAGCTGTATATTCTTGGCTACCTTTTTGGGGCCACACACACACTGTCCATCTGGCTGCATGCTCACTTTTATGCTTCTTTCCATCCACAGTCTAATGCAGAGCTTCAACCAAATCAATGCCCTGTTTCCTGTTTTTGCAACCAATTTCCAGCAAAACCCCTCTAGTCACATAACTGAGCTCCATACCCAGCCTTCATATTACTGTGTTTTACCTTGGGTGGTGGCTCGTATTGTTTCAATTACCACTAAGCAAATGCATCTTTAATTTCTCTTCCATTTCATTTGAGAGACAATCAGCATGCCCTTCCACTTCAGTGTGGTCTGCAGTCATCTAGACTTCACACATGCAGACAGCCACCAGCATTGTCCAATGCAATGAACTGCAGCAAAGGCCTCTTGCATATTCAGGCCAACTAGACTAAGGACAGATGTTTCCCTGCTTTCACTGCATTTTCAGTAGGGAATGATGAGCCTTTAAATGACAGAATGGCCAATCTGTGCTACTGCCATAGCTTTGTGATTTGAAATTGTCTGATTTCTTTTAATGGTTGTGTATGTGTTTCATCTCAAAACTGGAACAGAATTTTTTTATCTTAAACTAAAAAACTAAACTTGACATCACTGACTGGGAGATCCATGTGGATTCATTTAATCTTTTCAATTAATGCAGACATAAATTTGATGCAACAGATGACAAGATATTCTCTATGTTACAAGCATAATATGGTTTTAATATGATGGCATGTTGTTAATCACGTGTAACATATTTTCTTCCATCAAAGTCAGAAAACAAAATGTCAGTGGAGTATTTTGCATTTTTCTCTTTGAGAAAGGGGAAGAGTGCTGCACTCTGCGGCATCTGAATTAGTCGGAGAATCCCAGAGTAGGTGAAGTTGGAAGGCACCTCTGGTCCAACTCCTGCCTAAGCAGGGCCACTCAGAGCAGGATGCCCAGGACCACGTCCAAATAGCATTTGAATATCTTCAGAGAGGAAACTAAGCAACCAGTGCCAGTGTTTGACCATTAACACTGTAAAAAGTGGTTGTTGTTTGTTTTTTCTTTCTTTTTTTCTGTGTTCAGATGGATAGAATTTCATGTATTTTAAGTTGTGCTCATTTCCTTTCATCCTGGCATTGGGCACTACTGAAAAAAGCCTGGTTCCCTCATCTTCATTCCTTCCCTTCAGATATTTATATACACTGATGAGATCCCTCTTAGCTGCTTCTTCTCTAGGCTGAACAACTCCATCTCTTTATACCTCAGAAGCTCATATTCCTTAATGATCTTCATCGCTCTTCTCTGGACTCTATCCAGTATGTCCATATATCTTCTATACTGGGAAGCACTCCAGGTGTGGCCTCATCAGGTCTGAGTAGAAGGGAAGGCTCACTTTCCTCCACTTGCTGGTGACTCTTTTCTAATGCAGCAAGGGTACTTTTTTCCCTTCTTTGCTATTAGGGCATACTGCTTGCTGATTGTCAGCTTATTGTCCACCACGTCCTTCTACACAGAGCTGATTTCCGATTGATCGGCCACCAGCCTATAGAGGTACCTGGGGTTGTACCTCCCCAGCTACAGGACTTTGCACTTCCCTTTGTTGAGGTTCCTGCCAGCCCCTTTCTCAGCCCATCCAGGTCAGTCTGGGTGGCAGTACAACTCCCTGGTTCATCAGCCACTACTTCTAGTTCTGAGTTTTTTGCAGCTGGCTGCAAAGTTGAATCCTGCTCCATCATCTAGGTCATTAATGAAGGTGTTGAACAGCACTGGCCCCAGTACTGAGTCCTGGAGCACATCACTAGTAACTCACTTCCAGCCAGACCCTGTGCCAGTGCTCCTGAGCCTGGAAGCTTTTGTGTACAATTTGATAGACATACATGGCAGGTTGCTATTATTCTGAAATTCATAGAAATTATTCACTAAATTAGGAGACAGTCAAGAAATAAGAAAATCACAGTAACATAACAGTGGCTTCAATGTTTGCAAAATTTTTAATGAGGAAATGACATTGGTGAAAAATGTTTACTGTGATATGGTGAAAGAATGACACTGAAGTAAATTCCTGTCACTGAATGAAAAGATGGTGTAGGATCAACTTAAATATCAGTTGCTATGATGTGGCCAGTTACAGTCATGGCTAGTTTTAAATGACCAGCTATATCACCTGGTCAAGACCATTGTCAATGCTAAATTGAATTTTGAACTTAGTATGCATTTAACATTGTTTTAAGTAGCCTGCATATGTGCAGTTAATGTGATAAGCATATTTTAAATGAAAGTAATTCTGTAGTGTCTCGAATACTCTGGAGAGAAGTATCATGTCAAACTTCTCAGTTTGGTACTTCAGGTTAGTCTCATTTTGGCTTTACAAGAAAAAAATGTCAAGACTTAAAGCACTGTGAGAGGCCTCGCTGCACAAGGAAATCAATGATAAAGTGCTCATTGATTTCAATAAATCAGTTTCAGACCAGGAACCATATATTTACTGGGGCGGGAACACTGTCTTTTTCCATCATTTTGTCTTTTTTTAAACACCACACATATCGATGACAGTATAAAAATAAGGCAGTGCATAGCTCTAATCTCAGCTAATAATGGGCTCCAATTCTAAAGCCATCCTCAGTGACTGGCAAATTACAACAACTGCAGCCCTGGTCCCTATAACAAAACCCATCGATTCAAAGTGACCAGCTATGTGCAAAGTTGTTTTGGCAGCTGAGTTTCATTTACTGGAAAGTGAGCATTTCAAACAAATGCTGTTTGATTTAGCTGTAAGCATTCAAACTATCAGGTCAAAAACTTGTCAGGGACTTATTTGCTGTGCAGCAAGGAGCAGATAGAATCACAGAATGATAGAATCATTTAGATTGGAAAAGACCACTGAGATCAAACCATGCCTACCATGCCCACTAACCATGTTGCTCAGCATCACATCCACTCATTTCTTGAACGCCTCCAAGGACTCCACCACCTCCTTGGATAACAGGATCCTGTGCTGCCAGCCCTTGTGCTGCTGCTACTCAGAAAATCTTTTGGCAGAGAAAATATTTGCATGGTGCATTCAATCCTCCTTTTGTTGTGAACCCTCTTTCAACTCTAAATCTGTGCCTCTGCGCTCACCCTCAGAGTGCAACCTTGCACTGTTCCTCTTCTATGGCTCCATCTCCCTGGTTGTGCATTAATAAACAGTGGCAGATGAAGAGTTATTAATTAGCTTCATTTAAAGCCAAAAAAAAAAAAAAAAAAAAGGTGCTGACACACAAATAATATGAAGGGTTCACAAAAAGTTGGATATATGAGGATATCCCGTGCTCAGAAGTACTGATAGGTGTGGAAATAATTATGCTCTTCGGTGTAAATGGCCCCGCAGAGCTGTGCTGTAAATATTTCCCCTCATCCATCACCCTGCAAAGCCAACCCCCCAGAGCTCCCACGTCACAGGAGGAACAAATGTCCTCGTCGCAGAGTTTCAACTTTATGTCACCTATTAGTATGAGTTGTCAGGCCAGGTTCCTGTAAATCAGATTAACATCCCCCTAATGCAGCCTCTGTGCAGAATCCTTAGTGCAGTAATTTCAGAGAGGGATGCTGAGGACAGTAATTTTAGTAAAGAAAGACTCCTATGCAATGTGCTAAAAGCATTAACCACAATAGAAGCAAAAAAAAAAAAAACCAAAAAAACACACACACACACAAAAAAAAAACACCTAGAGCTGTTACAGTCTATTAAGTAAATACATAATGAATGTATGCAAGCCACCTCCCAGATGTTGGTTTGGAAATATGAGCAGGAGTACTGGAAGAGGGTGAGTGTGATTTATTTATCTTTTACCTGCCCTAGCACTCTCTCATTTCCTGATGAACACAATGGCTTGGCACAACTTGAAGCCCCAAAAGTCAGATTTCTCTCGGCAGACATCCTGATCATTCCAACAGATATTTTAGGAGTTTGCCATTAGTTCCTTTGTTTAATTAATGGCTCCCCAACAGGGACTCACACGGCCTTTTCCCACAGCAATGACACAATGCACTTCAATCATTTTGTCCAGTAAAATGGGCTGACCCCAGCATCTGCCACCACACATGGAGGGAGAATTTGCCCCAGGAGTTCCCTTCCTCTTAGCACACATTTTATAGCATGTTTTCTATATGTTCTGTATTTTCCCAGAGCCCCCATCAGAAATAAGAATCCCATTATGGCATGGGATGTATCCATAAAGGACATGGGTTAGTGTGCATGGTGGTGATGGGCTGATGGTTGGACTAGCTGATCTTAGAGGAGAAGATGATCTTAGAGGTCTTTTCAAGATCTTTTCTGTGGTAGAATCATGGAATCATCATGGCTGGAAAAGACTTTTTAGATCATCTAGCCCATTGATCATGTCCCTCAGTGCCACATCTACACAACTCTTGAACACCTTCAGGGATGGTGACTCCACCATCTCCTTGGGCAGCCTTTGCCACTGCCTCACCATTCCTCCTAAGAAGAAATTTCTCCTATGATTCCATAACTCTCCTGAGATAGCCAGTGGTCCCCAGCCAGGTCCATGGCTCCAGCATGACAATGGGGACTTCAGTTTCCTGATATGTTTTGCAAAAATAGCAGAAAAATTAAATCAGGCTATTTAATGAGATCCTGCCTCTGGCTCTTGGAACCCATCGTGCCTTGTATATCAATTTGCAAAGCTGTAAAAGTTGACACCTGTACCTAGTTCCCCACTAAAAAAAAAATACAGACAACCAGGAAATCTGCTTGCCACACAGCTACCTTTATTGCAGGATCCCTCACTCAGCCAACCTAAGCACAGTTTATCACGGAAAATAATCTTGCGTGTCGAAGAAAAATTTCCTTGTTGGAACTTCAACCTTCACCATGTACAGCTGGCATTCCACGGCCCCTCCTGGGGGCATCTCCTTTGAACCCTAGGGCTTCACACAGATTTCAGCAATAATTAGCATCACAGGTTAACTTAAGGCTACGGTGACAGGGGCAGAGAGCTTTCCTTTGGCTGCTATGCTTTCTAAAAACAGTGATGCAGGCTGCCTCCCACAAGGACACGTCAGCCATGCCGTGACTCCCAGCTCTTGGGAGGTCAGGCTTAATCCTGGTGTTAGTGACTGGGGCAGGGCACACATAGCCTGAGGACGGCGGGCAGAGCATTGCAGCACACATAGCCTGAGATAGGCAGGCCCTGAGCTTATTTTCCTAAGGACATTTCCCAGTGTACCACCTCCAGAAAGGCTGAGTGTTGCCCATGGGGACAGCACTCCTCCAAAGTACTCCCAAATTCTAGGAGGATTTGTAGTCCGTGGAGGTGACAAATTGTCTGGCACAGCTACCCAGAGAAGCTGTGGTGCCCCATCCCTGGAGGCATTCAAGACCAGTTTGGATGGGGCCAGGTTGGATCCAACTGAGCTGCTGAATGGCAGCCCTGCCCACGGTACGGAGTAGGACTGGGCGGCTTTGAGGTCCCTTCCAACCGAAGCCGATTCTGTGATGCTCCCGCACTCCAGCTGTGTCCGAAGTGCACATGCTTTTATCGTTTTCCCGCATCACACCAGAAGCATTAGAATAAAAAACCATGAACGGGACCGCTGCGTGCGTAGAGTAGGAAAAATCGGCACCCCGCATCACCACCCCTGCTCCCGGCAGCCCAGCACAGGGAGGCGGCCCCGGCCCCGGTCCCGGGCGGGCAGAGGCGGGGCAGGGCGGCGGCGGGGCCAATGGGGCTGCGGCGGGGCGGGCCGCGCGATGCCGTGCCTAGCCGCGCCGTGCCGGCAGCCGGAGTCCGCCGGGCGCTGCAGGTGGGAGCCCGGCTGCGCGGCGCGGAACTTCGGCGGGCCGGGGCTGTGCCCGCGCCGAGTAGGCGGCGGGAGGAGGGGGAGCTGCGAAAGGAGGAGATCCTGGCCAAGGGCTCAGGTGAGCCGCCGCTGAGCACTGCTCCCCGCGCTGTCTTCCCGCGGCACCGCTCAGTTCGGCTAGTCGGGTCGCGATGCGGGGCCGCCGGGCTGTCCTTGGCTTGAGGTCAATGGGGAAGGCCAAGGGGCGAGCGCTGTCCCGACTGCTCCGCGGCTCTCACCCTTTTTCCATTTTTGTTTTTTATTTTTTAATTTAATCTTCTCCTCCGTGTTGTCGCTGCCCCCATCCCACCCCCGCAGGCGGTGCCCTCGGGCAACCCTCGCTCTTTCTGCGGCAGCGGAGCGGCCACGTTGCGGGAATGCCGCAGGCGGGCCCCTTCCCTGCGGCTGCCCGTGCCCGCGCAGCGGAACACCCGCGCGGGTTTTGCGCGCTGCGCGGCGGGGGCGGCTGCGGGGGCGCGCATCATGTGCGCGCTGCGCAGCGCAGTGTAGAGCGCAGAGCAGCTCCGGGGAAGCCCAGCCGCAGCTGATGGGATGCTGACGCCCGTTCTGGGTGGCGGAAGGGTTGTGTGTGTGTGTGTGTGTG
>NW_024962263.1:42964271-43008546 GCF_019238085.1 Lagopus leucura
TTGTCTATTAAAAAAAAAAAAAAAAAAAAGACAACTGATCTGTATGCATTTGCATTTCCGTAGTAACATCAGTTCGGTAGAAAAGTGATAGGAACACGGGAATTGAAAGTAGCGTTGGAGCCCCGGAGTGGCTGCGGGATAGCGCTGTGCGTTACCGGCTCCGGACTGAGAGAGCGGAGCCGCGCCGGGAGCGTGCGGTAGCGCACGGGGCCGTACCGAGAAGCGCAGGGCGCAATGCAGGAGCGGGAGCGCTGAAACTCTGCATTTTATGCACAGTTCAGCACCGGGTGGCCATTTTTTTCTAATTTTTCCTGACAGGCTGTTGGTCGCCCAAATGCTTATTTGGGATTTGGGAATACATGGATTCCACCTCCGCATGTTTCGGTAGGACTGCTTCAATGCAAAGCGTTTGCATTTTTTTCTGAAGCTGTAATCGATGGTTCTTAGGCAAGCTCTGAGCCTCGTTAAGATGTAGAGAACCGTTCCTGACAAGGGTTTTGTCCTCCTCTGGAGTTTGTGAGCTGTTCCTTCTAGTGAAGTGTGCTGTCTCTGGCTGGTGGCTGAAGCTGTAACACACCGTTTGGTGCGCTGCCAGGTGCAGCCCTTCCGTCAGAGTTTGGGATAGGCTCAGGCAGTGTGCAGAGCATACTGAAAGGCTGCTGTTCCATCGTGTCCTCCATTTTTTGGGCTATATTAGAGGAAATCTGAAAACAGCGGGTTGTCATTCCTCACCCTGTGACTGCACGACTTTCCAAGAAACCTTTTTAGATGTACATTTAACTCTTCTTGGTATTTCTTCTTTTCTTTTTTAACATTAGGAGTTGTTTCCCCTTTCCTTGTAGGGCATTACTCTGATACCCTTATTTTTGTAAGTCGGGGAGATCCCTGTAGATTCTGAATCAAACAATTTTTAACATCAGAATCTCATTATTATGTATTGAAGCAGAATGCCCTGAGGAGACACCCCATTAATGTTACTAGAAAAGTACCTTTCCTCCCAGACTTGCCAAGTGCCAGAAATATGTGCTATTACTGCAAGTTTGTCAGGAAAATAATTTTTTGGTTTTTTTACTCCCCCCCCCCCCCTCCTTTTTTTTTTTCTTTCCTGAATTGGAGAGAGCAGGGAAACAGGCTATCAATATGTCACTGCTCTCTTGCCCTTCCTGCAGCAGGATTTATCTGAACGTATGAAGTCTCTTTAAGAGGTAATTGTCATAGAAGTCTCCAGCTCAAATATTGGTTGCACATTACTGCCTAGAAGTAGCTTAGGAAGGCACTTTACTATCTCATGAAACCTTATCTACTGTTCCACAACTTCATAACAAACCTACTGGAACATGAAATGACCTTGGAAAGGCATCGTTCAATCTGACACGCGGCATTCTCTTACTGGGAACAGAAATGCTCCACACAGAGCTGATATTTTCAGACTACTGCATTTGAACTCATCTTTTTTTCTTCCCCCCCCCCTCCCCCCCTTCTTTGAAGAGGGGAAGGAGATGGGTGGAATGTTGAATTGGAAGGGAAAATATTTTTTTAAAAACAAACCCACTCAGCTTAAGTTGAAGCACCACTCAGCTGGAGAAGAGGTATATTGAGAATGCCTATGTGATAGTGACACTTAAGTCATGGGTGGAAACAAGGCTTCAATTTTAATCAAAGGAAAACAGCATTTCAGTTCTCTGCCAGTTCTGATTTGCTCATTCATGAGCTCTTCAAAAGCCCAAAATATTAGTAGGACTACTTGAGAGCTAGTTGTGTGTGCTAAATGAAGAAAAGAAGCGATGAAGTCTGAAGGAAGCATTACATTTAATTGTATTTTTCTTAACATCATATTGCATTGCTTCCATTCTGGGAGAATTCCACATGCTTTCCTCCAGAACCCTTTTAGTCCCCCAGATACAGCTCTTCCAGAAAGGATGCAAGAGCACTTGGGATAAGCAGCGTGTGTATGCAGCTCCTCTCTACCAGGAGTGAAGAGAGCCTTGCAGCTGACAAGCAAGTAATGGAGGCCATCTCTGGCCAGTAATCTTAATTGGTTTTCAGTGTTTTGTTTTGATGTTTGCTTACTTATTTGTTTGGATGCTGGACTTGACACTTCAGGTCTTGCGGAAGACTTGTGAACTCTTGCAAGCCCATAGTGGTTGCTTTACCTGTCAGGAAGATGGTGCTCCTGGGGAGCAACACCTGCTCACAGCCTCCAGTGCTTCAGCCTCAGGAGCTTGGGCTATGAGTGCCACCTGCTGGGTGATGAGCACATCTTATATAATTGATATCTATTTTTGCAGAAGTGTGTGTGCACATACACACGTATACAACTTTTACATAAACATTAATATACAGAAAGGCATACCAAGGGGTGTATAGTTTTTTTTTTTTTTTTTTTAATGGATAGGTTTTTGAGAGGACCCACCAAGCCTTGCCAAGAGCTGAGTTCCTCATCCTTCCGAGGAACTGCCATAGCCCATGCTTTGTGAAACTCAGATGGTACTTGGATTTTATGTTACGCGGATGGAAGGAAGATGTTGATGGTACTGTTGATTAACCTTGCCTTTGTCTTTACTGAAAGTAGGTACAAGCTTCCAGCTGTACGGCTTGTTTCTCGTGATGTAGGTTGTCATGATCTGCCTCCCCAGTTGGGTCTGAAAAGTTGTGGAGATGGGGCTGGAGACCTGAAATGGAAACTGAGTAAACCAAACAGCTTTATTGCTTGTATGTTAAATCTCTGCAATGCTGTCATCACTTATCACGATAACTCTATTATTTCCATAACGTTTTGTGAGCATCTCGTTTTGATACAAAATAGCACTTATAATTTAATCATCTGAAGATGTATAGAATTTGCAGGATATTCCTGAACACCTTCTTTCATTTCAAAGAAAGCTTTTTCACATTCACACTTGACTAATACTTTCAAAGAGGAGTAAATTATCAAAGTTTTTTCTTGTCTAATAGAAGTTCCACTGACAGGTGAAGTCATAAATCTGATTCAATCATACCTGCAGCAATGCCTTTCCAGTTTCTTTAGTTTCCATTTCTCTGCCTGCAATGCTGCTCAACCATCAATTTGATTCCAGAGCCATATCCTTCACGTGGATCCAGGGTGAAATCAGTTCAAGATGCATAGCCCTGTTCCTTGTTGGACAGCTGACTTCACTAAGGGTTTATTGTTTATTTATTTGGTGAAGCACTGGTGTCAGTGAGTCTTTCAGCTTGCCTGTGGGCTAGGAATGGATCCAAGTGAACCATAAAAGTTTTGTGGAAACTTCTGAAAGTTTTGGCTGAAAAACTTGTATTGATGTAGTTCTGTGATAAATAGATGAAATGCTTCACATGGTTTTCAAAGTGTATGCCTCCACTTATTACAGATTACACTGGAGAGCGGATAGCAGTCACAAATGAGTTGGTGGAGTAGAAAGCAAGTAGTGTAATTGCAGAGTTCATCTTAAGGTGTGATGCAAGAAAAAAAGCACCTGGCAAAGAGGGATTACAGTTCAGGCTTTTGAGGAGAGGAACCAAAGTAATAATGCATAAATTAATCTCACCGTCTCCTAAAATGTTCACAGTTAATTTGATGCTTGACAAATTGTGATTTCAGTGTCTGGTGAAAAAGCAATTGACCCTAAAATTGCTGCCTGAAGCTGAACCAATGTTTTCAATTTCATAACCAGAGTCATGCAAAAAATAGCATGTGCAGAAGAGCATGGGGAATGCAAAATGGCTCTGTTGCTCTGTGATCTTGTTCTAATGCATCTCTTCTGACCCTGACCCAAGCAATTGGCAGGTAGTGCAGGCAGAAGATGCTGCTATGCTCTTCAAGGCAACATTCATCCCATCTTGGCATATTATTTATTCTTTCCTTCTTTTTTTTTTTTATTTCTCCCTCACAAACCTTTTGAGCTGCTAATGGAAACCTGCCCATTACAACTTGTTCTCACTCAGAAATGCATGTGCAGTATTGTCAATGGGATGCTGCGATACTCTCCTGTTCCCCTCTCCATCCTAAAGAAACAAGTATGGCATCTCTCCTACTTGCATGCTGTAGGATGCCACCTCCAAGTCAATAGTACCCTTTTGTTTTGTTCCTTCTTCCTTTTTTTTCTGCACATTGTGCATTCTCTGCTACTGTCCTTTCCCATTACCCTTTGACTTCTTGGCAAGTTCGTCAATGTTCATCTTGCTCCATGTCATCATCACAGTCTTGATTTCCTTAGTTTGAAGTCCTGCATTTAGTCTGGTTGCTCAATGGCCATTACAGACATTGGGAGTATCTTGGAATATGTCTGCTCCAGTGAAATTCCCCTCCCATTAAGCTTCATTTCCCTTGCAGGAGGAAGAGGCAGGTAATACCTGACAGCCATCTGCAGTTAAATGGACAGTAGTGATGCATGGTCACATTTCTGGGGAAGGGCAATTCTTTACAGGAACTGACAAACAAAATCGGAAGTGGAGGAAAATCCTTTGCAGCCTCTTTTCCCTCTCCCTGACAATATGTTACACATGAGGGAGTTGGAAAAGCTCCTTTTGTAAAAGCACTCCTACAAAACTAGCAACAAAAACTGTTGGCCAGCAATGTGAAATACATGAGCAATTAGCATCCTTCTGCAGTCTTCCTTGCTGTCTTACTAATGGGCTGTGGAAGCAGAGGAGGAGGTAGCTCATCAACCATTATCAGTAGGGGGCTGCAAATGAGTTGGCTGTGCCAACTGTATTTCCCTTTTTGATACTAACAGAGAATGTTTCCTTCATATGACATGGTTTCTGCTGTGATCAAAAATAAACCATCCCAGGGTTAGTGCAAGAGGCTCACTGCCTTCATAGCCTGTCTGGGGCTTCTGGAGGTCAAAATGTTACCACGACCCCTTCAAAAATCTTTGAGTTGTGAGGGTATGTGTCTTCCTAAGAACAGATAGGCTTGGGCCATCCACACTTTTCAAGCTATCAGATGGGAAGATTTCCCAATTTGTTGTGAGAGGTTTGCAAAGACTATTACCTCCTTGGCATCTTGTCAGCCTTGGTACTATTTGCCTGATGGCCAAAGCCTGATGCTGATACAGCTGCAGGGATAGCACACTTGGCATTTCCTTCCTGGTTTCCTCCTCTGTGCTGCAGGCTTCACTGCCTTTGCTGTCAGCTGCCCCAGAACCTTTTACTCCTCCTAAACTTGCAGGCGCAATCAGTTTCTCCAGTCCAAAGAAGAACACGCATTTTGGTGCTCTTACACACGTACAGGCAATTTGCTTAGGTCAGCCTACAGGAATAAGAATTTTGTAAAGATGTCTTCAAAACAATCCCTCTCTGACATAATAGCAGTAGCAATAATAACAATAAACTAACGTGGTTGAATGTTTTGGAGTTGTTACCAAAGGAAATCAATTCTGAGCCTGAGAAAACTGTAACATTTGTTCTTTGGGTTTTTGTTAGTAGTAAAGAGCTGACGCTGATTGTGGTCACTTTGGCTTGGGTGTTCTTGATGGCTTGCAGAAACATAATTGAACAAAGATACACAGCTGTAGAATAAGTTTCAAGTGGCTTAATTGTGAAAAATAAATTATCAGTCCCCTCTTCCTTGACTGAGGATACTGAAAATTATCAGTCGCTGTGGGGTGAGTCACTTCTGAGTCTTTCCTACCAACAAATCTTACATCTGATTGTCAAAGATTTAGAATTGTCTGCAGCATCAGAGAATAACATACCTTATCTGTTATCTGATGTTGCCTGCCTTTTCCTGACTGATGGGGGAGAAAAAAATGTGCAGTAGAAGAGTTGTTTTATTCTCAACACCTGTATGATGCCAGCCTTGACAGATCATTGCTAAGCTGTAATTATTGTTTTATCATTGTGCCATTGCTACTGTGCCCATTTACTCCCTTTTTAGAGTATGTTGCAGTCTGGGAGGTGTTCAGTCCATTTAATCCATTCTCTTATGCAACCTTTACATAAAGCTGTAGTGTTGTGTTGTTCATTTAATCCCAAGCGTTCTCTTTTTTTTTTTCTTTTTTCCCCTTTGTTTTCCTGCTGATTGCTATGGCCATGCTGCAACCATGGACTTGATGAATGACACGCTGCTGCCTCCTGGGACGTGGACAATTTTGGTGAGTCTGCAAAATAAGTTCAACTTGCATTTTCTGGAGAGAAAGAGGAGTGTTTTCTTGAGGGAAAGAGGAGCAATGCTATTTATTGTTAGTTGGGCTTGACAAAAGCTTGTTTTTTGGGGGTCTGACAAAAGGTCTGTTTTTGGGGGTGTAGCTCTGTGGAAGCAACAGGCAAAGCTTACTGAATTGCAACATGTTCTTTGGCGGATTTTTTTTTTTTCTTATTTTATTGTTAGCAAAAGTGAAGGAATTAATGTGCAGCAAATTAATTTGAAATAGCGTCATTTTATAAGATAACTATAAAATGACTTTTCTGTAAGACATACTGTGAAGCAATGGCTTAGAACATTTTAATTTTTCTTTCCTGGCTTATTCAGTTGTTTCTGCAAATAATTCAGATAGAAGAGTATGAATTAATTGAATGACTTTTCGGAAAAGTACTGTGCAGTCCTTTGTGTTATTCCTACTACTGGTGTTGCCTGTGGTGTGAACTTTTAGAGGTGGTGTGCTGAGGATTCATCTGCATTAAATACTGGACCAGAATTTCCTATGGAATAAGATTTTCGTCTCAAGTAGTCTCCACTGAGATGTTTGAAATGGAGCTCTGTCAGGATCACGTTCTTTGCTTGAATGTGGGGAACCTGTTGCTCCCCGAGGATGATACTCCAGTGTTTGGGTCTTTCAAATAAAGGTAACTAGGCAGCTGCAGCGAAAATATTTGCTGCAAATGCATCAGCTCTAAGATCTCCTCCAGAAATGCAACTGGAAGTGTCAGCGTTCAGCCAGCACTGTCCATGGGAGGAAAGCTGCATCCAAGAGCTGGTTGGGGGTGGTTGGCAGCTTAGAAGCCTTGGGATTTATCTCTGAGCTACTTAGACATTGTGGGAGTGACTTGTTACTACTATGGGACTCAATGAAGGAAAACAACTTGCCTCACCTTTCACCTGTGTGGCAACGGCCTTATTTATGTACAGGCTTAAGTTTGAGTGAGGAAACTGAGAAGCTGTGTGTGACCTTGTGTTGTGGTGGCCTTGTTCTGGATGAGATGTGGGAGTGAGCATGGGGCAGGGTGTGGGCTGCTCGCCAGCATAGTTGCAGCTGGGTTGAGATGCTGTATGCCCTTGGTTTTCCTTTTGAGCCCTCTGAATGTACGTGCTCTGCCACACCAGTGTGTTGTACAGGTGCAAAGAGCCTGAGATTGGAAGATGGGACTGGAGTGTAAGACTGTCTTCTCAGGCACAGCTTTGGTGAAATCTGAGGTAAAACCTGATATTCCACTAGTGAGCACTTCAAGAGTATTGCTGAATAATCCTTTTTGTAGATCTGTAGCTTATGCTGGAAAGCTTTGGTCTCAAGGCAATATTAAGATTCAGAGTCCTGGCGGATAATGGCCCTAATCATGTTCTGTGTGACCTTTCAGGCAGGATGAACATATGTTGCACTGTTGCAATTTTCTCATTTCTTGGTTGCTTTTAGGTATCTTTGACTCCTTAGCACTGTTGCTAGGAGTGCAGTTAGGAAGCCTTCTGCTTGACTGGCACAAGGTAATTCTGTATCTGTAGCAGTGAGATTTGTGAGCAGCTGCTTCAGATTGCCACTCTTTGATGTGCTAAGAAGCCTTGATCTGCCTGAAACAGTAATAGCTCTTGTACGCAGGAATGTTAGTAATGCATATTTATTGTGAAGTATGCACTGCAGGAAACTCTTTAAGTCTGAAAACTACCAGAGTGCGTTCCTTGTAGTTTTGCTTCAGTGTGCATCTCGCTTGCCTTTTAGGCTGTTTTGTACTGTATGTATACACTTGGCTGTTGTGTTGCACCCATGTGAAGAGATGCCGTTTTGATATTTGGAAGGGCTGTAAAGTGAATGTTGCCATCACCAGTGCATGTCAGAGGAAAACTGATGTGATTACATAGATGAGCATTTCCACCCAGATTATGTGCTTAGCTTAATTTTTCACTCCAGCTCTGTTTTAGTTTTATTTGAATTTTTTGCAAAGTTGAAGTATATTAATCTAAATCAAAGAGGAAAATGTAGCTTGCATAAGCAGGTAAATATCAAAGCTACAAGAGCTGAAAGAGTAGAACTGACTGGGTGTGGTGGCGATAGTTTGGTGATTAGACTTGATGATCTTAGTGGTTCTTTCTAACCTTAATGGTTCTACAGTGCAATCCTAGCCTTCTCCCAAGTGTTTGCAGTAGAAGGACAAGAGAGACAGAGGGCAAAAGTGGAAATGAGAGAAGTTCAGAAGAGTTGAAAGGAGATACTTTTTCACCATGAGAACAGCCAGGCAGGAGCACAGGCTGCCCAGGAAGGCTGTGCAGCTTCCATTCGTGGAGATTTTCATGTCCAGCTGGACAAAGCCCTGAGCAACCCAATCTGATCTCAGATGATCCAGCTTGGAGCAGGAGGGTAGACTGGAGACCTCCTGAAGTTCCTCTGGCCTGAATTATCCTGTGATCCATTAAAAAGCATTTGAATTTAGCATGGCCTTTATGCTTGGAAGACAAGTCAAGCAACAAGGTCATGGGGAGAGACAGCAGCAAGGCTGGTAGTGACTTCTGTGGGAGGATGTAACACGCAGAGGAAGGCAACATGTAGCCAGGTTCCTTCTGGAATATTCCTGCCTCAAGCATACTCTGAGTGGTTTGTTGCTCTCAGTTTTTAACTGCACAAAGCAGTTTGTTCCTTCTGATGAAACAGTGCTGTTTGCCATATTCCAACAGTAGCTATAGCACTGGTTTCCAAAACATTGGGTGGAAAAAAAGACTGACTTTTGTTAACATCAGCTAACAAATTTCATTTACCTCACTGGAGAAAACTTACAGAGTAGATTCTTCATGGAAAGGCTGTTAGACCTCAAGAGGCTTTCTTTAGCTGACTTCTTTACTTCTTTTTTTTAAAACTGTGACTATTCCCATAGTTATAGTCAGTTCCATACTTGCTGGGTTAGCCCAATAAACACTGAAAACAAGAACAAAATTTACAAAATAAGCTATTAGTAGAGTACAGCTTATGAATACATAAGTGAACAATCATTTGAATCTTCCAGAGTTTAGTTTTGGGGTTGTATTTCTTGTCTTGTTAACTTGATTTTATTTTTTTTTTTATTGTTTTTCCTTCCTGAAATGAGTTAGTATAATTTATAGACTGACTTTCTTGCTTTAAGTTCAGAGGTAATAAAGGTGAATATGAATAGCAACAGTTGAGTAACTTTGAATGAGATTTCAAAGGCTTTCACTGCTTTTTTTTTTTCTTTTTTTTTTTTTTTTTTTTTTTTAATTACTATCTCATCTGCTTTCCCACACATGGCAGGTGAGCTGTCATTCCAACCTGCCATATCCCAGTGGTGATCAGGTGGAATCAGTGGGTGGAGGTCCCAGGGAGGCCACAGATTTTTGCTCCTTCCATATTCAGAGGTTGAAAGCCCCGTGGTCGTAATGCCATTAGGATTGTTGCCTCAAGAAAGTAAAATTTCAAGGTTTCAACCTTAATATTATTGCTCCATTATGTACACAGTAACTGTCTTTCAGAGCTATGTTAAGTAACTATTGTGACTTAATATGTACTTCTTCCCCTAGTCTCAAATACCACATTGGATAATGTTCCCTTTATTTTAGTTTCTTTTCTATGTGTGCAAAGTTTTTATTTCTTTTCTGTTTTTTGTTGTTGTTGTTGTTGTTGTTTGTTTTTTGTTTTTTTTTTTTTTTTACCACAGCTGTTCATTTTCAGTTGTTGCATGGATAATAGTGGTGATGAAGAAGCATTTAACCTGACACATAAAACCATAGTTGTACAGAAAATGAAGCAGAGAAAATTGCAGTGGCAAAGGTTCCTAAATTATAGCTGTACACGAAGATTGTGATAAGGAAGTAGTTAAACATTACTATTTAGTAAAACCTGCAACTGTGGCTGGTACTTTGATTATCTCCTACTTTTGCTGGCACTTAATTTGTGGGGTCGCTGAGGTACTTTTCCTGCTAATAACATAACCACTTCATTGAATCAAAAGCCTCAGGAAGCAAATGGGCCTGTGTTCCCAGGTGGTTTTAAGTCAAGTGCCAAATAAATACTAATTGTTCTCCCTTTTTTGTTTTTTGAAATAAACGCTAGGTACTAGCCTTACTCTCTGAGAGCAGGTGTCTGTGTTTTTTAATAGACCGGAATGAAAAATGTAGTATGACTAAAAAAGGATATTCATAACTTAAGTAGTAACATCAGAACCACCTGTATGCTCACTGGTATCAGGGCTTGCACATAGCCTCAGCATGAGTGAGAGTTGTCTTGTCTGTGCTGCTTATAGAGTTGCTCATTGGCAGTCGTGTGAGGGTAAGTCTTGACCCCTTGGCAGCAAATCTCATGTTGAAGAAGCTTTGATTGGTTTCAAAGAGTTTCCCCTAGATGCTGATGTCACAGCAGTGATCTAACAGAAGGCCAGCTTTTATCAGCAAGGCTATGAGACAGTATTGATGGGCTACATGGGTCTCACACAGAAATGAGCAGGATGGTCTTTTATGTACTTTTTAATAAGAAAAAGTAATTTTTTTTTTTTTTTTTTTTCCCCAGACACTGTATTTTTTTTGCTTCTGGAACTTGCAGTCAGGATGCAAGTTAGTGAACTCGGTTAGTAACAATTTCCCTAGTTGAGGCCTTCCCAGATGGCTCAGAAAATGTCCTGCAAGCGAAGGTGAGCTCAGTTTGGGTTGCTCATTCTGTTTGAACAGGACAGGTTGCCATTCATGGGGGAGAAAGGTAGGCTTTTGAGAAGAAGCTAACTGCCTGCATGCTTATCTCAACCTTGATGAAGCTATTACCATAGGTTTGTTAGGAAAAGAGTCAGGTAAAATCAGTGGCCCAGGCTGGGCAAAGGTTAAAGCAATCAGCGATAGCTCAGCTGTCAGCAGAATTGTATTGCTGGGAATCTCATTCGAGGCTTTGCACAACATTATTGTCTGCTTAGCTTTTAGATGTTCCTGCTAACATGTCCTTTGGCAAGCTGAGAAATGGTCAAGGGTTGGTAAGCAGAAATCACTGACAGACCTTTGCATTGTGGAGCTGGCCTGGAGGGTGGCCACATTATTGCAGAAGTGGCAGTTGCTTGTGGTGAAGCCTGAGATAAGTGCATTTATCCAGTTACAGAGAAGCTGCTTAAGTTGTAGTTTTGGCAACTTTTTTTCCCTCCTCGTTTCCCACCAAAATAGTTGTAGTGATGTTTTGTACTGTTGCATCTTTTTTTTTTCTTATTCACTTATTACCTGTTCAACAGATGATATCACTAGTATGAGGGAGATTTATCAAACATTACAAAGGAGTTTTCTTATTAGAACAAATGAAATACAACTAAAATAGGATTCTTCATATTTAATTTATATTTATGTGCGTGTCTGCCAAATTCCAGTACAAACAGAAGCAATATAATTTACTGTCAAATATACAATATCAAACTTTATCATATTTCTCTCTTCCCTCAACCCAGCACTATGTTTCTTATATGGAAATATAAACTAAGCATATAATGAATTTTTAAAGTATTTCAAGTCCTTTATTCCAAGCTAATGTAAATTCTTTTGCAGTTGCCTATTATTGGAGTCTGCCTTTTTATGCAGAGATATAATTACTGGCCAGTATATGTCTTTGTAGTAATGACGGTCACTGCAGCTGTTTGGTCATGTTTATACATAACAAGATATCTCAATAGGACTGCAAGAATTTTGCGTCGAGTTTCATTTTTTTCAGTGTTGGGAAGTGGGCTCCATCTAGTGTTTGATTCAAAAATTGAAGTCAAGTTGCTGTTTTCGAATGCCCTTGCAGTATGGATAAAGGACATGCAGGAGGAATTGCAATAGGCATGGCTTTCATTGATGATTCTCTAGAATGAGACCATTCTAGATACAGTCAGTATACTAATGGCAACCTGCAACGTTGTGTCTGTCTTGCATCAACATTTGTTTCAGAGAAACAAAAATAATCCTAATATGACATAGCTTGCAGCTAAAGAAGTTAAAACAGCATGGCAATAATGTGATCCCTGAACATTTTGTGTTTGGTCACTATATATATTTTCACACTATTTAATGTAGCATGTTAGAAAACAGCATGCTAGCCTATGATATCATATTTGGAAAACTAGTTGAGGATTCTTTTAAGAAGTAATGAATTTTGAAACATGTACTGTATATAATATCCATTCAACAGGATGATTTTCCAATAGGTAATGCTTCTCTAAAGCAGCATATGGTATTTGTCCATTATTTCAACTGTTTTCTTACCATTTACTTTTCTGCAATACTTGGTCCTTTGATAAGGGCTACTTAATTTTTTGTATTAACATCATTACAGTGGATATAGTATTTCTGACCTAATTATTTTTATAATTGCTTTACTGCTCCCATCCCCAGTGATAAATAATTATGTAAAACAGACAGAAGGCATGAAGAGGAAATTACTGTTTGTAAATGTGCAAGGTAGTGTTAATTCGTCCAAGCAATTGCTGTTTTTGTTGATACTGGATCAGACCGACCAAGTTGTAATGCTTAAGCCTGAGCATAGACTTGCCTTCTCTGCTGACCTTTTACACTTTCAACTGTAGAACAGAAACAAGAGTTCCTAAATGTTCATAGTGTGGAGGGTGCAGCAGCAAACAGGAAAACTTGATCTACCTGAGGGCTGTAATTAATTATTGGTACAATGAGGGGCTTGTTTGCTAGCCTTTTTTCTTCGATTTCATGGGATTTTTGAGGCAACACTCATGAGCCTTTAGTTTGAGCTCCCTAGCCACCTTACAGCTGTAGTTTGAGAATGATGAAGCAAGAGGGAGATGGGTGCTGGATCCAGACTCTTTTTGACATGCAACTTGGGAATGTAAAGAAAATCTGCAGGCCAGATCCTAAGACAGCTTTTGGCTTGTTGCCTGCATGTAACTGCAGCATAGAGTAGGGGCCAGAACCTAGTCCCATGTTGCTGGCAAAAAGCCTATTATTGTTTTATCTGTGAAATATTTGAGGCCTGAGATTTTCAGTTGACACTTGCTAGCTGAGCATGGACAAAGCTAATGTGAACCATCTGGTGCCTGGAAGAAGCAATGAGATATGTGATACTGACCATGACCCTGAGCAAAAAGAGAACCCACAGGAGTCCTCCTTGCTCAGCATCCTGCCACCCAGTTCTTCCATCTTCTCCACTTGGGTATTGGCCTGCTTTTCCAGAGGGGCCTCCTGCTCATCCCTTTGCTGATTCATGAAAAGGAGGATGTTTCCCTTTCCCTTTTGAAAAGCAGCATCTGTGCTGCTGAGGGAAAAGATCAGGAGTGATGGGTGAAGGGGGGGAGATCCATTAGGCTCTGCTGCTTTCACTTGCCTAAGGAAGACTACCAGCAGTAATGGGCAGATTTCTGGACAAATCTTGTTTTTTTGTTGTTTAGTTGGTGGGTTTTTTTTGTTTCTTTTTTTTTTTTTTTTTTTCCTCATTAACACCGGTGTGGTTGGCAAGCTCTTATTTTTTTATCTCATATACGTGTAACCTTTTGTTTCTTAACCCCTCAGTCATGGCACTGTCTGGGTGGGCCTTCTGGATTACCTAAGTCTGCTGGACAGGTGATATTTTGTGACTAAATACCAACTTCTGTGGGCAAAAAAATAAGCACGTAATTTCTTTACCTGCAAAGATTTTTAAGTTTTAAATCTTAAATAACATTAAAGCCAGCTTTATTTCTTTATGTATCCTGTGAATGAACAATGAAAGCAGATGTAAATTTGTGACACTTGATGCCTCTGAGTCTTCCTTACACTGATCCATTAGATAAGTATATATCTTTGTAGTGCTGGTTTTTTTTTTGTTGTTTTTTTTTTTTTTTTTTTTTTTTCTTTTTTTTCTTTTTAAATTGCTTATTTAGAAGCAGTGGCTTCTTTGGAGTTTTAAACAAAACTTGGAAATATTGCCACTGTATTTATTCTCTGGAAGTCTGGTCTGGCTTTAAAAAAAAAATAAAATCTAAATGTAGATTTTCACAGTGCCTTCAAAATCTACTTGTAAAATTACAGATTGAAAGCTCAAGGCAGTGTATTTATTTTTGGAGTGCTTAATAATATAGTGTCACCAATTCAAGCACTACGGTTTGCATTGTAACCACCAGTGTACTTGTAGCTGTGGCTGAGATTGACCACAAAGGTCTGACAGGGTTTTAGTTGTTTTGCTTGGACAGAATTAAGCCCGTGAGGAAGAAAGAAAAGAAAGACTTTCCAGTAGCAGTCTGTATTTGATGGAACTAATTTTTCATCAGTGTTTGTTTTTTTGTTTTTTTTTTCCTCACTTTTGCTTCCTCACTGATATGCAGTAAGGCAGAGACCTGAACTGTGTCTCTTTAGTATTAGCTGGAGAGCTAATGCAGTGTTACTGCCTTAGCTTATCTCAGTTTATCTCTTCTGTTGCAATAAATGTTTGAGGTAGAATCTAAAGGACTGAGGAGAGTATCTCTTTCATATTTGGGCCATGTAGGACCTGATTCCTGTTCCTGTGAACACTGAAACATTTTATACAGGGTAGGTGGTTCTGCTAGTAGGTCTGGCAGCTACATGCCATGATAGGGGCTTCAGTCACACTCATGCTTTCCATGGCAAATGCTGTTGCTGTTGGGGTCACACGATGAAGGGAGGTGATCTGGTAGGCCCAAATGCCAAATAGTTGCTATGTGATGCAAAACAGGGAAGTGGAAGGAAACAGAGTGAAATATGTTTTGTTTGGGTGAGCTGTTGTAGAGTTTATGACAGCAATTAGAAAGGAAAACAAATAAAGTATTGAGAACTTGAGATTGGAAAGATTGTTCTGGCACATGGAAATCAGATATGGAGCTTTCTGCTCTTTTTCTGCTCACTGTGTTAAAGGGAGAGAAGTGTGAAGATTGAGATAGGGAGTGGAAAAGAGCAGAAATGATTAATGGTTTCAGGTAGTGCAGGTTATGAAGATGTAATTAGTCTGGCCTATTTAACTTGTAGGTGGGGAAAAGCCATAAATAAAGGGTGGAAATTAAGAGGTAAAATATTAAGAAGACTTAACTGTTTTGACTCAGTATCTCTGAGCAAAATTAAGGTGTTAACATGTAGATGCCTAAGGAATAATCTTTCTTCTACCACAAAGGTAACTGGCAGTGCACTGTGGAAGTAAATAAGAGTTGTCAGTAGTCATCAGCTAATTGAAGGGCTAGGCAGGCTATTTTGAGAGAAAGAGTACGCTAATACATCAACTAACTAGATTAAAGGTGTTAAGATGACAAGATCCTTGATTTAGGTCAGTGTTTCTTTCCACACGAAGGCAGACAGTGGTGGCCATATGGTCTGCTCCTCACTTGTAATGTTCCTGTGCACAGTGAATGTTGCATTCATGTTGTGACAGATATCCAAAGCAGCAGTTGTTCACCTCTTTCTTGTACTCTTCTCAGTTCCCCACACAAACAAGATTCCAATAGTTTAGGATCTAAACCTGGGCAGTGCTTAATTTTTGCTCTGGTTTTAGTTACCGGACTTGAACTCTGTTCTACCTCCCGTTTCTGCAGGGGGGCAAAGTCTTCACTGATTCTGAATCTCAGAGCTTAGCTACACAACCTGTTGGGTCTGTGCCACTGTAAGCATGTGACCTGGGAAATTTACGAACTGGAAAGTGGCTGCTAGAAGGACACCAATTTAAGCTACAGGAAAGGAAATTGGGAGGACAGTTCTTCTGTCCTCAGACTGGGAGGATTGGCTTTACTTTCATCATTAGTTATCCTTTTGCTCAGGGAAGAGGTGGATCCACTAACATCCTTCATTCTTAATGTGCCTGTAAGAGAGAATGACAAAAATTATTGTAATTTAGTTCTGTTCTTGCATGTTCTCTATGGTGAAGTGATTTGCTGTTGTTTTCCTCCGTACTTATAGATGCAGTAATGGTTTTGGAAGGAGAGCTTACTCTAATTTGTAGACATTAAGTTGGTAAGAATTTGTTGTCGCTGATGTAATTTCTTCTTTGCCTGACCTCATTCACCTGGCATTAAAATCATATTACTGAATCTCAATTTCAAAATTGCTTCAGCTAATAGGAAAAATCCTTTCTGTAAGTGTTTTGTTGGCTTGATCCTATCTGTATTCTTAATGTCCACTACGGGACTATATCCAACTCTTCAGTGCTGACAAGTGCCTTTTAGCTTCATTTATTTATTATGGGCAAAACAACTTAAAAGCTTAGTTATTAAAGCCACTTTTTAAAGGAGAAAGTAATGAAACTGCCCAATTCAAAGACACAGGTTATATAACTTGATATTGAAGTTTAAGTAGCACTGTTAAAGCCAAATATTCCCCGTTAAAATCACTAGGGGTTCATTTTGTTTCAAAATTCAAGCATAATACCTTCTAATGTAGTACTTGTCAATACAGTGGCCAAAAAACCACTGCTCTGCCTACTGTGCATTGTACAGGCTACACATACTTGTTTTATTAACATTAATATTATTTGCCAGACCACCTGCCTATTCCTGCAGTAAGTGTTTCTCGTGCTTGGAGCCCAAGCATGTCTGCAGCTACTGCCCTTACAAAAGTAGATTACTGTGATCTCATTGCTGTGTAAACAGCAACATGAAACTAGATGACACTGGACTATGCAAGAATAACACTTTTGTTTTCTTCTACCTCTTTTGAACTTTATCTTCAAGGTAGAAAAGGGACACACCTACCTGGAAATTTTAGATTCTGAAAGACCTGGGGTATTGTTTTAATTTGCCCATATATTTTCTCACATATTCAAGAAATAGCTTCCTGCTTTTTTTCCATTTTTTTTTCCTTTTTTTTTTTTTTTTTTTGTGTGTGTGTGTGTGTGTGTGTGTGTGTGTGTGTGTGCAATATTGACTTCCTGAGGACTTATTTTAATTCTAATTAAAGGACAAGCTGGCAGTGGTCAGTAGTGGGGGGAAAAATGCTGAATTAATAATGAATGGGTGGAGGGAAAGAATTCAGTGATTTCTGATAATTTTACTTTCTTTGACTGGATTGCTTTCATGCTCTGATTTGCATTAGCATGCAAATATTTCTTCCTTGCTGTGCTCAAAGTTGAAAAGCATAAAATGAGGAAACTGCCAACAGATGTGATGAAGACAAATCTTTTTCTTCCAAAAGAAAATATAAATGTTATCAGTATTAGGAAAATGAAGGAGTTTCTCCCAGAAAAAAAACAGTAACCACAAAGTCTTGAGTATTTAAAGATCACTTTTGTCAAACTAACTCAATCAGAGCAGGAAAAGTGCAGTATTGATAATTGATGGTACTTTTGGGTGAGATTCTTAAGGCATTGCTGTCACAGAAGTGTGTTTATTAAAATACCTCTCACCCCAGAGCTGCCAGAAGCTGTTTGATGCCAGCTCTGAGTGGGAGCAGCATCTTGTTGCCTCACTGTCTGGCTTAATTCATCTGCTGTATTTGAATGGGTTATTTATCTTTAAATAGGAAATAAACCATTCCTTCTGGGATTTTTGGTAATGAGAGTTTTGACATTGGTTCTGAAATACACATTTTTTCCTTCTTCCAGAAAATGAAGTACCAGCATAAGGAATGTAGCACTGAACACCATGAAATATTTTAAGAGGACTTCTAGTGTGGGGAATTGCGTATTTTTTTTCTTGTCCTGCACTAAGTCCTAACATCTGCCATTTTATTGTTGAGATAAACTGATCTTTTTATTACTTTGCAGAGGGAATGTTCCTTGTAAAGTCTTTGACTCAGTGCTCAGAACAGCCTGATTGATAACTTTATATGTATGTTGTAGGGTGAATTTGATTGCTTCACTTTTGAAATTTAGTGTGGCTGATGTTGTAGCAGCACTATTCCATATATTATCAAAACGACTGGCTGCAACATTTCCAGTTTTTATTAAAAACAAACAAAAACTGCTTGAATAATGTTAGAAGGTTTGAAGGGTGTGTACAGAAAGATGGGTCACAGTGTGGAAGTAAAACAGAAGAGTGAGAGGCTGCCATAAAACTGCAAGTTTAATTAGGCACTATTCATGTACGCATGCCACGGTTGCCTAAGACAATGTACAAGTAGTCTCGTTAATGTCAACAGGACTGCTTAAGTGCTTGAAGTTAAGCGGATTTATAATTGTTTGTTGGATTTTGTCCCAAGCGTGTCTTGCAAAAATACTACTTCTAGTAAATTCCTGCTACCTGATGCAAAGAAGAGGAAAGAATACCTTTGAACCACTTAAAAAGAGACACTGAGGCAGAAAAGGGAAATCACTTGACTTCCAAATGCAGTCTCTGTACTCAAATATATCCATAATTGTACAGCAGGATGCTTTCCCCTCAGTGTCCTGCATTTGCCTCTTTGTCCAGACACATTTCTTGATTCAACACTAGTCCCCTTTTCTCTCTCCACTGCATGTGAGAGTCACCTTTGGATGTGCCCCCCCCTCTAAACGATTATCTGCTCCTGACCTCTACTTGCCATTTTGCCTGGAACATTTGTCCCTTCAGACCCTTCTCTCATGCGATGGGGAGCCTCTCTTCCATTCAGCACTAGCTCTTTGTGCAGCTTTGCCTGGCATCTGATCCTCAAGTGGCTCTGTTGCTGGTGCTGCCAGTTTTAGCCCTTTTCATCACCCATCTGCCCTGGAAAGTTGTGTGGAGTGTAGGACTGATGATGCTGAGAGCAGTATAGATTGCTGGTTTTCCATGTGTTCCATTCTTTGAATCTTCCTTCCAATTTAAAGCCATGTTTGCATCAGTGCTTTTTGTTTTCTTTTTCCTCCTTGTATGACTCTTGTGCCAGAAGTACAGACTCTTCAGGACTCGCCTTGAAATCAAAAGGAATCCTGAAATGCTGTGAGGGACATTACTGATACCTTACACAAACTACTCTTTTGAACTGACTTAAAATTAAGCATCCAGAAAGCTTCCCTTTGACACTGTATGGTTGTAGGCTGAGAACTAACTTTAAAACATCCTAGCAGTAGGACTGCATGGCTTGTTACCTCTATTTAGAGTGGTCACTGAAGACAGCTCTTGCTTTTTAACCTCTACTGAATATTCCCTGCCTTTAATGAATGCCTGATGCCAATATCAGATGTGCAGATGGCCTCTCACAGGGAGAAAGAAATCACTGCGATGAGGTTTACATATTTATCTGCTAATTTGTACTATCCAAATGTTCGTGTTTACCAGAAGAGATCTTAATTATGTCATTTTAACACAGTTAGATTTGTTCTTTTGTCAGAGCACAAAAGAATCCTCATCTGACAAGACCTTCATATTTCTTTTGTATTATTTTTTTTTTGTTCTGTCTTAAATGGGAATACAGTGAAGTAAAGCTTAGTGCTTTTTGTTGCACTCTATGCCACTGCATACATATGCAATTCTCCTGTGTTGAATAAATGTGCCACAACTGTTGATAAAATCTTCCTTTCCTTCTGCCTCCTCAAAAAGTGCTGCTACTGACTTCTGTGCTGGCTCCCTTTTAAAAGCCTCATCTGCATTCCTTCCACGGTCAGAAGGCAGCCTGATGATAACCTAGGCTTGATTTTTGTCACAGAGGTATAAGATCCTACTACCCTACTGAATGAGTCTGGCAGAAGGCATCTGACCATTTTGACGTCATTTAGGATAAATTAAATTACAGCAAACAGCTCTACTGTTCCAGCATGAGCAGGTCTTTGCCTTGACTGAGCTCCTCATTCTGCCATCCCTGTTTCACTTTGCTCTGCAGCTCATGACCTCCCTATTCACATATAAGTCCCTTACACAATGACAGTAGAAAACCCGGAGCAGCCCTTTTCCCTTCCCTTCCCTGATCTTCTCTACCACACAAACAAATATAGTTATTATTTTCTGCCCTTTGCTAGGTTTTCCTTTCCCCAGCTCCTATACAAAGCAGAGCTAGAAAAATGATGTTAAAAGCTATCAAGTTTTAAGACTAGTACCTCACGTTTGGAGAATGTCCTCTGCCATGAAGAGTGTCTGAGAGGGCTGCTGCAGCTGTGGTTCCTTCATGCTGTGGTGTGCCTCCTACTGGTAATGGAAATAATGAAACACTAAGGGGCTCTCCCATTAAAATGAATGGCATTTTGCACTTATTACTCAAATCCAAACAGCCTTACTTCCAACATCAGGAGTTGGGCTCTTCAACCTTCTCTCTTGGAGGAGAGAGTGGTCTTTTCTGCACAACTGGAGTTACAGAGTGGTTTCTTCCTTATGTTTTCCTTATCCGGGATGATGCACTTTGATTCCAATTTATTTTTTTAGAATTTATTTTTTTAAAAATAGATAAGTGTCCTTCTCACCTTCTGTCCCTCTAAGATACACTGTACCTGGTGCTGACCTGAGAAAGATGCGAGATTTTTTTGGGGGGGGCGAGGGGGGTTGGGGGGAGGCTCTGAGACCAGTGCTCAGAGCTGTGGGAGGCCATCATAGCAGCACAAGGCTTTTAAAAAGGCAGTTCAAGTTTTCTGCTGATTTTTCCCAAAATCCTGTCCTCAGGGATCCATAGGATCCTGGGTAAGGTCTGTGTCCTTTTGCCCTGTGGACCAAACTTTTCTCTCCTTAATAGTAACCATGTGGGAGGACCACTGGGAGGGGCCCCTGGTCACTAATCAGCAGACTGCAGCATCTCAACAGCCTCTTTCTGAGCTAAGTATGGGAGTCCAAAGCAGCTGCATGAGCAGGTGTTTCTTTTTTTAATATTGCATGTGTACTTCTGACAAAGAAAGCTGCATTTTGCCTATTTAAGCCATTTTGTGTGTATATGCATATTTTGCTATAACTTCCTGCTGTATACTAGAATTAGGTAACATACATTTAGTCTCTAAAGTGTTCGAAGAGTTCCTTCCCCTTTTATTTTTTTTTCCTTTTAAAATCGTATAGAAGAAAATGCATCGCGGAGAGATTAATGTTTTCTATTCCTTCCTGATTTCCCCCTTCCCAAAATCACAAAACCCATGCATGAAGTCCACCAGATGCTTAGTCTGTTATTTTAGTGGAGGTACTGCTAAGGTTTCTGTGCTGCAGTTGGCAGATGTCACCATGGTGGCCAATGGTGAATAGGGCAGTTAGTATTTAGTGGCACTGGAGATCACTAAGGAATCAAGGAAAGAATGCTTTAGAAAATGTCAAATGAGGTCCAGGAGCTGGTAGCTTCACAGAGGAAGGAAGCTGCTTTTATTCAGCTCTGCAAACACTGTGGAGTGGTGGAAGTCTCCAAAGCCCTCAGTGTGGGTGGTGGCTTAAAACTACTTAACTCTTTGCTGTGAATATCTGCTCAGATGAAATAAAAAGGCTGTGATCGGTTTGTTCCTCAGTTATGTTCCACAGTATTAGTGTTTTTGCTCTATTTCTTCATTTGTAAATAGTCACCCACACTCTCTGCAAGCGTAATTGCTCTTGTGTAATGAGATCAATGGACCTTCACCAATTTACAGTTGTAGAGAATAATTTGGCTCATTATGCTCATTATGCTGGGAGGCTATCGTTGCACAGACAGACAGTAAAATAAACATTAAGGAACAGAAATAAAGAAGACCTTCATATCCTCAACCACTGCACTGTGGCTGCAAATCAAGGATCTGTCATTCCAGAGGAACTGAGCAAAAATATTTGTGGGTCATTGCCGTGCTTCATCCGAGGAAGAAGGTTTTCTCTTCTTCCTCCTTTTGGTGCATTCTAATCTGTTTTACCTGTCAAGGTAGCAAGGCTTTAGGATTTGGGCTTGGTTTTAAGCATGTCCTGGAAAGGGCAGTAACTCTTTACTCTGGCTTAACAAAGTTATTGAAACAGAAACCCTAACAAAGTCCCTTAGAGCCCTGCTGGGTTGGATGAGTGCTTAGAACCACAATCAAGATTTGAAATGAAACCAGTCACCTCAAATTTGGTTGTTCCTACAATTTGCTGGGGGGAGTAATCAATCACTCATTGACAGCCAACTGGCTGTGGGCAGGCAGTTTCTGAGCTCATACTCAAATTCTCTGCCCCAATGACAGTTTGCTGCCTGAACCTGGTGTTCCTTTGGGGAGAAGTTAAAGATGCTTCCTTGTTGTCTTTTTCCCCAAAGAAAATGCATTGCATTTGTATTTGCAGTGATCTTTGTGAACTATATGCATTGCATCCCCAGTGATGTGTGTTCTGGAAAGGAAAGTGGGGAAGTTAAAAGAAGAAATTGTGGTGAGGTGTGAGGATGTAAGTGAGCAGCATACTTCAAAAATAGTAACATAGGTTATGGAGAGGTCCTCTTCTGTAGACTGTGTTAAGAGTCAAGTTGTTCTTGTTTGTCAGGTTTATACATATCTCAAATTAGTGATGAATTAAAACAGAAAAGTGCATTTTGCTGAAAGGCTCCTATTGAGATTTAGAAAAGAGGTTATGAAGGAGCTCTGCTGCCGGCCATGGTTATCGAATATTCTTTTCAAAGCGCCTTTTATAAGCAACTTGTTTTATTAAATACTAATATTTTCGCCCCAGTTCATAACACAGTGTATGACAAATTAGATAAGACATTGCACTTCTGACTTATTCACACCTTGCTAATAGATTTTTCCTAGGCTTTGCTATTTTGTACAATATGTGTGATATCAAGCATATAAAGAGGAAAGCCATGAGTTTCTAATTACAGTGTAAAAATTCAAAGTGCTTTGACACAAATGCCACTAATGAGGGTTATTTTCCATTCTTAGCAATTGCTGAGCTTGTTGCCTGTTTGGTTTTGCATAGACAGGGAATAAATCATGCTCATGATATTAAAAGGTACTGTATTTTACAGACTGTGTGGGTTAAGAAGTACTCAGCAAAACAAAGATAGGTTTGGTGAAGTGAATAATCCTGCAGCCTCCTATTCAGAAGGCTTGGGCTTAATTTCTAGGCTACGCTACTTCCAAATAACCCTTTTCCTGCCCTCAATTAGTGCTGATTACCAGCCAGCAGTGTTTTGGCGGCACAGGAAGGTTTCCCTGCCATGAACTGGAGGAGTGATCTGTGTGCAGTAACTGCCGATAAAACACATATGATGAAGGGCAGCCATTCAGCACCTTGAAGGTGCATGGGAGAAGTATGTAACAGATAAGTTGCAGCAAGGGGAATCCCTGCTAGCTGTGTGCTCCAGATGTTCACCTTGCTTGTCCAACAGCTGCTTTTGAAGGGTCCCAAGAGTGCTGGAGCCTGTGCTGCAAATGGGTGCTCAGTTTGTGGGAGGAATGTGGTTGCAGGATTATAAATGGATTGAAGATGGCAGGGCTTTCTGGGTCCCTTTGGCCCACCTCTCACTGCAGTAGGGACACCCAGGGCAGGGTGCCCAGGCTCGCATCCAGGCAGCTTCTGGAGACCTCCAGGAAGGAGACCCCACAGCCTATGAGCAGCTTGTGCCAGTGTTCCATCACCTGCACAGCACAAAAGTGTATTGCAGTTCAGAGGGAACCTCTTGGCATTTCTGTGGTTGAAATCTGAGTGACATCTCTGTGCATCAGAAGCATTAACTTGCTTAAAATACACTGGATCTGGCTTGATTATGTGATTTCATCTAATGTGGGATGCAGAAGGTGCCACTTGTACATCAACATCAAAGCGTTCTTCGTTCAGATCAGATATGGGCCACGTCTTGTGTGGCTACAGCACCTGTGAGAAATTCAAATTGGTAAAAGTGGCAAAATCGCTTCTCCTGTGACTACCAGTATGGGGTCAGACCACCACCTGGTTTCCTCTGCTTCCTGGCCCGTAGTGATATTTAGGCATAACGTCCTCCCAGACTCCAGCAACGGGTTGCCACAGAACTCCCTGAATGCAGGTGAGCTATCTGGCATTTATAGACATTTCTCAATTAAACCATTAATTTCAGTCATTGGACAGGGCCTTACTTTGTTGTGGACTCTACAAATTTCAAGAGAGAGGGGGAGTTTTTTTTTCTGTACAAAGGGAGAGGCTATATTCTACTCAGAGGTGGCATACCTTCATACCTTCTTTGATTTTCCTGGGGATTTGAACTGGAGTACAGTGTACAATCATAATTGACATAGATCACCATCCCAGAGCAGCTCTTGTGTCCTCGGCAGCCTGCTCTGAGCACCCCTCACAGCTCTGGAGCTTCAGCACCTTTTCTGGCTTCATGGGTGTGTGACATAGGATGGGAAGAACTCTTAGTAAGACGATCCCTAAACATGTTGCTTTGGGCAGTTAAAGCTATTATCCCGAATAATTCTCAGAAGCTATCCAGTGACTAACACGAGTCTCTTATCTTTGGTGGTAAAAAGCAAGATTTGAATCTCTGCATGATAATTGGATGTTGCCTTTTCTTCCTGAAAACAAGCTACTGCTGTGCTCAGAATGTGACGTGATCCTCTAGTCTTGAAGTTTATCAGCTAGTCTAGATGCCTGCATTGTGAATCTATCATAGGGGTTGCTGTTTGCAAGTGCAGCTCTGGAAGCAGAAAATGATCATGTATGGGAGTACGCAGAATTACTGTAGGAAATTAATAAGCAGGGTTTTTAATGTTTTCAAAGAGTTACTTTGGTCAACTTCCATGCTCTTTATGTTGCCTAAAAATATTATTTTGAAATTTTTTATGTGAGTCTGGTTTTTATTTTAGATTACTTTCATTTCTTGCTGTTTAAGATTTCTCAAGTGGTATGCTCGGCTTCTGTGGAAAAAGGTAATACAGGCTCCAGATGTGATTTCCAACTCTTTAGAAGTACATTTAAACCTAGTGACTCTTTCCAGACATAAGTCAGCTATTCTTCACTCATTTTTTCTTATTTCCCTTCTCTTAGTACATAACTGAAGTATTGTCAAAGTACTTCAAACTTTGTTTTCCTGGTCTCTTCCTCTTTTGCTGGCAGATAGCCATTTTTTTGTGTGTGATGCATGCCAAATTACAGCTTACCAAAGCTCCTCAAAGATAGGTGTACAAAGCTCTTGTGTTATGATGATCCTGTGGCTTTGGACAGAGTACTTGAGCTGTTTGGATATTAAATCATTGAGGGCTATGGGCTGAGAAGCTTTGGGAAGTTTCAATTTCATCTAAAACTTGAAAAATTAAGCCCACACCCCAGCCTCCAACTCTGATCGCTTACAATATCATTACTCTATTACTGCTTTTTATGCCCTTTGAACAACCTTTTAGAATCATTTGCTTTAGAAAACTGAATGATGAGACAGTCTTGAAAAAATCAAATTGAAAGATCAAATAACAAAGGGTGCAATTTTGATGTTCCTGTTGCTAATGAAACATAATTTAACAAGTCAGTTCAGTCATTTGGTTCTGAACCCGAAAGAGTAAAGGTTTCATTCAGTGGCTGTCAAATTTAAGATAACCTAAGCCTTACAGATGAAGCAAAGACCATGTTTATAGCCTGTTTACACAATGAGCCAGACTTTCAATGTGGAGCCCTGCCAGTCTTTGCCAGATGAGAACCTGGCTCCATACGGGGAGCATGAGGTCTGTGTTTTGCAGCTTGTTTTTTGACCCTGACATCCAAGCCAGTAACCGCAGCTATAATTGAATTGCTGGCAAACAGCAATTTTTATTTTCACATAGTAGAAACGTGTCAAACACAGATGAGGCTCATGTGCTGTGCTGTGGGATGCTGGGCAGCCTCCTGCACAGTGCCATAGCAGAGGGCTAGATACCACGTGTCCACAGACAGTAACTCTCAGACATGTGCAGCTATAATGCTCTGGGAGAGTGTGGAGAATAAGGAAGAAGTAAAGCTGGCTGAAACACATACCCAGGGATGTTGTTAAGGTATTTTGTTTGAGGACCTAATGTGTAATGGCTTTGATGTGTGCAGGTGGTGGCATCCCAGCTGAGATCACTAGCAGCTGTTGATGTGTGGAGCACACAAGAACCTTTCTGAGGGAGAAGCCACCCACACCACTTAGCAGTTCAATTAAAAGCATTAGATGGCAGTTAGCTTCCTCACATCAATACTTTGCTTCAGTGGTGATAGTTGAAGTCGTTTACCTTCTGTGAACTTTTACCTGAGAAACAGTTATTTCTGTGTTGTGGGCAGCGTTGTTAAAACAGGAATATCAAGTGGATGACTCAGCTAAGTATTTTTTAAAAATAATGATCTGTTCCTTTCTCCAACATCCTGTGTTTTTTTTCATCTTTCATGTCTCACATTAATTCTATTCTCTCGGATGTGGTCATTTTCATTCATTAAGCACACTCAGAATGGTGGTGGTGCATTGCCAACATCTTAACAGGATATTCCCTCAAAAAATCATCCATTATCTTCATAATCTCTTCAGAGATGGGAAAGAAAGGGGAAAAAAAAAACAACAGAAAAAAACCCTATCAACTCTATGTATTCACCTAATTCCACAAAAGATCAATCATTCCTCCTTTTTCCTCCTTTGGCTTAGTACTTCCTGCCTTGTACTGATTGTGTGCGTGTTCCTTCAGAGCCAGTTAATGCTCTCAGAAGCAGTGTGGGAAGAAAAGTGTCCTATTCCTTCTGCAGGAAGATGCAGAGTGGACCTCTGTAACCTGTGCTGGCTGTGCAGGTTTGTCAGAGAATCTGCTGCTGTTTGTTCTGCTCTGCTGGGCACAGAGGAGCAGAGGTCATGGATTTGGTTTTGGATAATGTTGAAGTAACCAGGTTTCCTATGCCAGTGGGAGAATTGTGAAGCTGAACAGAGATTGGAATGGATCCTAGTGCAATCCCAGAAATAGTTGTAGACACTGAGCACTTGTTCTGGTTGAATTGATGCTGGAGGAAGCACAGAGAATGGATTTCTTGTGTAATATAGACAACTTGGCTGTAACTTGGCTTCTGTGTATTTTGCTAGAAAGGAGTAGTGAAACTAGCATATTGAGTTCTAAGGAAGGCTTCGAGAACACTTAGAGATGCATTGCTTGGGCTGCCTCTGTGGAAAGCTGTGGAAGCTAATCAGCTCCCTGCCACAGCAGCAGATGGCTTGGACCTGGGCTTGGATGGGCATCCACAGATGTGTTAGGATGCATGTCTGGGTAGCTGCAGCCACCAGGTGACTTTATGCTCCAAAGAGCCCATTTTGTTCCCTTTTGAATGTTATTCCCATTTTCTATTAGAATGTCAAGCAAAGAATTTTTGAGAGATTAGCAAGGAGGAAAAACAAAAAGCTGTATTAATTAACCTTGTGAAGAAAGATTGAAAACCTTGAATGAGTCCAATAGAGTATCATCAAAATAGCAAGTAGACTGACAGACAGAATGATAGACCAAGAGAGGAAGGAAACATGGGTTGTTAATATCAGAGAAGAGGAAATCGAAGGGATTTCTTGTGAATGGTGTATAGATAAGATGGATCAGGCTCATCTTGTAGGTGCAAGACAAAGGTACATAACAGATAAGTCGCAGCAAGAGAGTAAACAAATATAATTGTAAATGAATTCAAGTATTAGTGCTGGTTGCCCAGAAAGTATGAATATTTTTATGCTTGAAGATACTCAAAACTTGACAAAGCAACTATGTTAGCAACCTGATCTAACAGAAGGTTTGATCTAGAAGATAGGATTTGTTGATGTGCATAGGCCCTCTTCAACAAGAATTATCCAATGATTCAAATAAAATTCTGTTTTATAAAGTTTGTTGATTTTTAGCATGTGTCCGGTAGCCTACTTTTTTTTTTCTTTTTTTTTTTTTTCCTCATGGAAAGTGTTTCTTTAGCCATAATTTTTCCATTTTTTTTCAAGAAGAGTGTGTGCCTCACCTGGAGTTGAAGAGAGGGGATTTTATTTTTTCTCGGTTCCAAAATGAAGGTAATCTTGTTCTCAGAGAGGAGAATATACATTTTAATATTGATAAAACAATTTTGACAGTCCTTTCTCAAAAATGTTGTTTTCTCATGGTTTCAGCCAAAGTCTGTAAACCTGGTGGGATGCCTTGCTTCATGGCAAGGCCATATTGCACAAAATATCACATGAAAACTTTGTGTTTGCACATTTACAGAGATTTAATATAGTTCTTCAATGGCAACACTTTTAAGGCTGGGGCTGGCTGGAAGGGAAAGCCTCAGACTAGCAAGTATGACAAGGATCAAAATGTAGGGAAGGAAAGAAGCAGAACAGAAAAAGCCAGAGGAAAGGCCCAGAAGGGGCTATCTTTGCCTTATTCCAGGTAGGACTCATTGATTGATTGTTTGGAAGCTAGCCAGTCTCCTGCCTGCTTTCTTGGTTACAGCCTTACCCGCAGATGGGCTGTAATGAATGGGGATGAGGTAATGCCAGTGATCCTACACTTTTCCCCAGGGTTCCTGTTGATGCTAGGTCATTTTATCCAAATTCTCCCTTTTCTGAAGTTTGAATTGAAATCTGAGAATCACAGTGCAAAAATGATGAGCTGAAGTGTATTAGAATTGTGCTTGAAGATACCAACTGGCACAGGCACTCTTCCCTGGGTGGCACAAGCTGCACATCCCAAATTGATGAATGCTTTTGACTTTAGTGTGTGCAGTCCAATCTCTTGAGTAAAATGGTGGCTGGGAAAATGGTGATTATCAGTATTAATGGCTATTCTTGCGGTGCTCATTTATCAGTGTTAAGCATACAGGAAAGCATGTGAGGAAATTGATAGTTCTGTATTCATATAACTTTTTAAGATACCATTTGCTCTTTGAACTGGATAAGACAGCAGTTCCTTCCTGGCCTGAAAGAAAGTGGGTATGGAAATAATACATTGGTAGAAGGCAGCTGAATTCTGGCACTTTTTAAATACTAACATCTAAACCTTAAATCTCATTTAACATATTCTAGTGTGTAATTTTACCTACAAAAATGCATTTATGTTGCTAATTCAGTTTGGTTTTTTTTTCTTAACTTTTTAAAATGTTGGCCCTTGTGATGTGTCTACTTATGGCTTATCAGTCTGTTTGCATGCTCAGCATTATCAGTGTAAGGAATGGGCTACAAATGTCTTTGTCCTGCTCCATTTGCTGAAAGAAAAGTAGCAGTGTTCTTTCAGGGGACTGATTGGTCTTTTTGTTGCGTAGATTTCCACCATCCCTTTCACCCCCTTGATAGTGAGTGCATACTTCTGCGTATGATACTGCCTTTATTTTTAGAGTTGCTTTCTTTCCTTCTGCTGCCATATCTGTCTGTACAGAGTATTGCTCCTGCCAAGTTACACTTGTTCTAGACACAACATAAACAAAATTACAACTAAGAAATGGGAAATTACTTGGATTTGCTGTGAAATGTGTTCTCAGTGTTGCAAATCTTAATCCTGGCTGTCTACGGCGAGGTTTATCTGTTGTTGAAGTGTACTGGGCATAGTGTGCTTTAGCTCTTACTACTGACTGAGTCCTGAGATATTACAGGAAAGTAATTAATAACATATGCATTTCAGTAGGAAAAAAAAATCTTATTTTCATACTGATGTGAAAATGATAACTAGAGTGATTAAAGAAATGGAGAGTGGAAAAAGAAAGGACAAAAATAGGCAGCCCAGATAGCAGGTGGTAGTAAAGACAGAGAAGATTTTACACCTTGTCCTTTGAGGTCTGTCATCATCCAAAGTCTGCAAGTTCTCTAAGTAAGACTGTTAGCAAATCACAAAGAAAAATGAGACGTCCTGAGAACGTAGAGTAACTTGTGCTTGAGATGTTCCTTTGATGCTTAGAAAAGGAGGAAAAAAACTAGTTGGCTAGTGTTCACAAAGTGTCTGTTTTCATTCTATTTGTTCTGAAGAATAAATACTTCAAGACTGAACTTCAGTAATATGTTTGTCAAATGTTGCTTAAACTATATTATTTTTTTACTTGAGCAAGAGTCATAGAAGCAGTGGCAGTGATTTGGATGCATACTGATATCTGATCCAGTGTGGACACAGAGGGATGTAGCTACACATTGCATCTATTGTGTTAACAGAAAATCCTAATAAAACCCAATTTTTGCTAAGTTGAGAAGAATGAGTAAATGTTACAAAAATACTTAAACAGTACTAAACAGAAAAAAACTTTCACTGAGAGACAAATACAGTTGAGCATAATAAAATTCATTTTGTTAATGCTTCTCTTTTGTGCTGTGTAGGACTGCAATGTTTCTGGTGTGATGAGCAGAGCTGTTGACTCTCCCTCACCTAGATGATCTTGTGCGGTTGGTAGATAAGTGTGGTGCCACAAGCATTGACAAAGGGAAGTAATTTGATTAGTTAACTGCAAAACAAACCACAGATAGGCTCAGTCCAGTGGGCCCCGGTGCTTGGGAATGCAGGACGCTGTGCAGCTGACAGGTGGTGACATTTTCAGATACTCTGGAATAAAACACCCTCTAGAGAAAAGGTCCCAAACTGCTTCTGATCCTATCTAATGGCATTTGCTGCATTAACCAAGGTATTGCCAGCTGGTGGAGAGGGTGATTGTTCCCTTGGCCCTGGAGAGGCTACACCTGGAATACTTGGCCCAGCTGTGGGCTGGACCGGAGCATGGACCTGTGCACTCTGCTCTGGGTAGCCTTGCTGGAGCAAGGCACAGGCTATACAGATTCAGAGGGCTCTACCAACCCACTGCACTTCAATTCTTTGGATCCTGATTCCAGAAACAATGCTGTGTTATCCTTGATAATGCTCAGGGCCATATCTTGCAGTGATTTCAGACAAGAAATGGAATATGCGGTCCTTCATGTGAAATGGTAAATGTTGGCAGTGCTTTCACTGGCTGATCCAGTTGCAGAATCATTTCTGAAATTCCCAGCAGAGCAGCTCTGGTGCTGTACAGGCTGTGCCCTGGTTTCCCTCTTTGCTGCTGATGGCTCAGCCCCTGCTCTCATCATTGGCTTCACTCTGTGCCCCCCCCTGCCCCAACACCACAGGAAGAATGCTCCTGGGGCCATCTGGCTACAGCAGGAGAAGAAAATTAAGCTTGGGAATGAGAAGTACTCCAGACCGTGCGTTTCTCAAGTTCTCCTCCACAAGATGATGTGGCAGGTTTGGGCAAATATTGACTATTCTGTATCTGTTGGCAGTATGCTGAGAGAAGATACAGATGTGAAATGCATCAGCATATTCAAAAATATTTTTCACAGTTTTAAAATAAAAACAGGGGTATGAAGGAGGGAAAGAAAAGTGGGTTATGTTATATCCTTCTTGTGCTCCAGTAGCGCCCATTTAAAATTGTCATTTTTATTTTCCTAATAGACTTCTCTCCCGTTTGCCTGAGAGCTATTTTAATTGAATTTGCTTCTTCTGCCTGCCATTTAGCTGCGAGCGGCCCTGGCTAAAAACAGTTCCAATGCAATCACAAACCAAGCTGTTTCGCTGCATTTCCGGTGTTAAAAGCAGCTGACCTTTGTGTGCTGCTGGGAGGGCAGTGCAGTGCAGTGGGTCCAATGCTGACAGCTGCACACAAGATGGCCATGGGAACACGTGTGCTGAACTTGGATTTGAAATTATTGTAATTGGAATCACTGTCTGTGTTAAACATGGTGGCCATCTTCTGCGCTCATGCGATTTTCAAGTATTGACTGCATTTAGAATCAAATTATAAAATGTTCTGTAATGGTATGATATAGTACATCTGGGAGGAGCATGTATGATGTATCAGTTATTTCATTACTAGGCATAAAAGCACCTTTTTTAAAATTATTAGGGGAGAAAATAGAGGCTATTTAAAAAAAAAAAGTCAGTGAATGTAGCATTATGAGTATTGGCTAAAACAGGAATAAAGAGATGGATGTCAACATTTAATTTCCTATAATACATATTTTTATGACAGTACAGCTACTAAAACTGTCATCATCTACTTTGCCAAACAAAGCAGTGAACTGATGCCCTGTTCCTCTTTGTCACCATTTCTGCTGGATATATGGGTCATATTCCTGCTTGGCCATCAGGAATATCTGAACTCGCAAAGCAGGCATTCTGTTGCATCATTAACCTGACAGGTTTCCCCCTCTGTTTTGATGGTCCAGGTGTTCACTTATTGAGTTGTCAAGATTAGACCTGTTCTTTTGCAGAAGGAGAGTACTATTTGCTTATGCTGAACCAGTCAGACATTATTCATGTTACAGACTGGTTTTTTTTCTAGCTCTTCTGTGCTCTCTGGGACTCCTGATAGCCTTCCAGGCTTTCAGGCTCTTGAGTGAGTGATAAGATTTTCAAACAGAGGTTACAAAGCCCCTGTTACTTCTCATGATTTGGTTTTAAGTGAGAAAGAATGCCTCAAGATAAGTGAGTTTAGTAGCAGCAAGAATAACCTACATGCACAGAGGCAGTGAGGCTCCTTATTTGCTTATTTGATAAGCTACTGTAATGCCTAGCTTTATAAACAACACAACTATTAAGGCAGAGAATAGATCTGCAAAATTTCATATAATCATCAGAGGCTGCTGGAAAGCAGGATGTACATTTGGAAGCCTGAATGGAGAAGGGAGCACAGCTGCTACTTGCCCCTGTCCATGCCTTTCACCCCAACTCTCAGGCTCTCATTTCAGCTACCTGGCTCTTCCTTTTCACATGAGAACTACCAAGGAAACCCACGTTGAAGTAAAAACCTGCCAAATGCATTAATGTCAATTTTGGCTACCCCTCATTTAACACCTTGCGATATTAAACTTTTTGGCTGAAACAACTGAAAAGGGCATCTCTCAAAACAGATTTAAAACATGTTCATTTAAGCAAACTGCATGGTCTAGTTCTGATAGTGGAAATCATTGAATCATAGAATTGTTTGAGCTGGAAATGACTTTTAAAGGCCACCTAGACCAACTCCCCTGCAATAAGTAGGGACACCTACAGCTAGATCAGGTTGCTCAGAGCTCCTTCTAGCTTGAGTGTCCCCAGGGATGGGGCATCCACACCTCTCTAGGCAATCTGTTCTATTACTTCACTGTTCTTATTATAAAAAACAAACAAACAAACAAACAAAAAACCTTATTTTCTTCCCATGCAATCTGAATCTTCTGTTTCAGACTGAAACAATTTCCCCTTGTTCTATCACAACAGACTCTGCTGAATAATCAGTCCCTTTTCTCCTTACAGTACCCCTATAGATACTGAAAGGCCACTCTTAGGCCTCCCTGGAGTTTCCTCTTCTCCAGGCTGAACAGCCCTAGCTCTCTCAGGTAGGGTGGTGTTCCATCCCTTGCATCATTTTTGTGGCCCTTCTCTGGACGCTCTCCAACAGGTCCATGTCTCTCCTGTACTGAGGACTCCACATCTCCGGGTACTCCAGATATGGTCTTACCAGTGCAGAATAGAGACATAGAGAATATTTTATGTTAGAAAGTGAACATTACCAAAATACAATGAAAATTACAGGAAAGTAAAATATATGTATTATGGTCTATAGAGATTCAAGGAATCATAGAATCATAGAATGGCCTGGGTTGAAAAGGACCACAGTGATCATCTAGATTCAACCCCCTGCTACGTGCAGGGTCACCAACCTCCAGACCAGGCTGCCCAGAACCACATCCTGCCTGGCCTTGAATGCCTCCAGGGATGGGGCATCCACAGCCTCCTTGGCAACCTGTTCCACTGTGTCACCACCCTCTATGTGAAAAACTTCCTCCTAATATCTAACTTAAACCTCCCTGTCTCAGTTTAAAACCTGGATAAGAGTAGGTCCAAGTAGTTTGTACTGGTTTTTCATGGGCGAGTTTGAGATAAAATGCTGTTAATAACTAAAAATTAAATTTAAAATTTGTTTTTTTTTTTTTTTTTTTTTTTTTTTTTTTAAGAAATGTCATACGACTCTGCGTGATTCATCCCACCTCTTCTTTCCATGTTTAATTTTCTTATTCCAGTAGCAGACTGTTGTAACACTCTGCTTCCGCTCCACATGTTGCTGTACTGTTCTTTGGAGCCATGAAGATTGTGCAAAAACAGAAGATGTAAAGGTCTAGGAGGAAAAAAGGTTAAATTGAAACACTCAAGAGATCCTGGTCACTTTTATTTAATAAAATATATGTACTGTATGGGAACTGCTGAATCATGGCCTGAACCTCTGATTGATCACCTGAGTGAGCAATGAGTCAGCCACAGGAGCACAGGTGAAGGCAATTCAGCTGTGCTGCCAGAAGGGGTGGAGCCTGGCTCTCCTAGACCCATTTAAGAGCTGACTACCTGTAGGGAAGGATCTCTTCTGGAGATCCCTCCTTTGGAGTTTTACAGTGAGCCCAGGACACAGGTAAGCATTCTATCTATTCTCTTTTGGTATAATAACCTGCTTAGCCAAACTCTCTGGTATATTTTTAACTGTAGAATCTGTACCTTCATTTATTATACATTTATATAGAGAGACATCTATAGAAATGTAACATAAAGTAGTGTAGGAACTTTGGAAAACTGAGGAAAAGAGTACACAATGCTGTTGAAGATGGTATTGCACTGCATGGCAATGCTGAGCAAGTGATGAGAATTTAGGCTGGTTTTAGTTTTGTCTACTTATTGGTATTTACAGCTTATCTGTTCCACAGAGCTTGTGTTTCTCAGGTTAGATGCATTACCAGGCTCTCAACGTATCGAGCTCACCCCATGCTGGTACTGGTGTTCTCCAGAAGTCAAGTTTAACCATGGGTTTTCTTGGGTGCCTGAGATGCTGACTGTGTCCTTCATGTCTCCAGCTCTTTTGTTGCAGCTGTGGAGACTGCATGTCTCTTCCAGCTTGGTGGCCCAGAAGATGTCACCTGGAGATGCTCGTCAGGCTTACCTGAAGTAGATGCCCATGGCATAGTTCTTTGAAGCTGGCTTTTCCTCTCACATTCCATTTTGAGTGTGTTATCTCTGTACTCACAGTGTGTGCTCATTAACTGCGTATGAAACATTTGTGATTTCACAAGTGTAGCTATATCTCAGTTTTCTGTGTGCTAAGCAGGTTGTATCTGAAATATTCCTTATCCTTTTAGTAAGCTTTGTACATGGTAAGCAATTGCTACAGTGCAAATTAGTGAGATTGAGTAGGGTACCATGCATTCTTGTGCAACCACTTTGCATGGTAACTTCTCCATATAGCCAACTATTTCTGGTTTTGATTTTAACTCAGCCATCAACCCCGTCTTTTTCTATACCATCTTTAATCAATGAAAGTGTTTTACAAGTTTCAGATACAAAAAAAAAAAAAAACAAAAAAAATCTAACAAGAAGTAGTTAAGAGCAATCAATGAAACAAAGATTTCATAACAATCTCGTAGTGAGGATGTTGAGAGAAGGTGGCTACCTGGCGCAAATTGTACCTGTTCATGGTACAGAGGATGCTGAGGACCTATAAGACAAGAGAACTTTGAAGATGAAATGTATTCTTACAGTAATTGCTCAGTTCAAATTTATATGTACTGTGTGATCACTGCTCTTCTAGGCAGGTTTTCCAGGTGTGTTAATTGCCTGCTGAGCTCACTGAGTTCCCTGATGGATGAATTCTATGCGAACTTCAGACAACCACAATGTGATTCCTGTGAAGTTGCGAAGTGGAAATTTTAGTTGATTGACCTAAATAAAATTGATTATATCAGCTAAGATTTCAGTAAAGGACAACGGGGAACATAATTTTAGCTTTAGAGAGGCTTTGATGAAAGTAAGTGAATAAAATATTCACACCAGTGATGCAGCCTTTGCAAGAGACCTCGTAATCCAAATCTATTTTGAGATCCCAATCAATTGTTGAAAAAAATTGTGGTGGTTTTTTTTTTTTTTTTTTTTTTTTTTTTTTTTTTTCTTAGCTTTATAAGTTAGTCAGCAGGGAGTTTAATGTCAGAAGTTCCTCCTTTAATCAAAATAATGGATGTGTGTCAGATTATTTGATTTCATGGGAACTGTGGAATATAGAAAACTTAGTTCTCTGCAAGGGGAGAATTTTTAACACGTTATTCTAAGAAATGTTCATGGTAAGGTTAGTATTATTAATTGCAATGTTGTTCTTTTTTTTTTAACATAAAACAAACAAACAAAGAAACTGTCTGTGAGGAATTTACTGATTAAATGAAAACTCTCTAAAACTCAGTTCAGAGTAAAGTACAGAAATGGTTTGACAGTCCAAAGGGTTTTGGCATCCTTTGTAGAACTCAAAATAAGTCAGTACAGTTGTGGTGGAGACTTGAGGCTGGTTCTCCAATGATACGCCTCTTTATCTCCTGACTTTTCAGTTGTATAGAACATGAGAATGAGAGTTCAGGTTTCATTATTCATCTGTATAATCAGTTTCAGATTCCTTCAAAGATTGGCAGAATCCCCCAACGTGGAGATAAAGCAAAACTTTGTACACTTAATGCAAAGCAGAGAATAAGTGGTGCAAGGAAAGACATGGAGATTCCATACCACAAAACACTGCTACAGCATATTTTATGTTACACATTCAAGTCTATCTGGTGCAGCAGAAATAACAGTAAAGAGTAGTGGTGGTGGTGGAGCTATGGTGGTCTGGAGATGTCTAAAGGCCAGTCTTGTCTCTCTCAGGGAAATGTTCTGCTTCGAAGTGAGCCCAGCCATTAAATGTCTTGCCTAGCTGTAGTTGGTCAATTAGCCTGTTTGACTAATCAAAGCGTATGTTACCACAGGCATATCAGCATGTGCATAGCTGCTGATCAGCATGCCTTTAGCTACTGCATATGGTTTCCCTTGTCTGGCAGAAATAGTGAAAGGAATATTCGGAGCACAGGCTTGGTGGTGGTCAGGACTGAATGTAGAGGGCAAGGAGCAGTAAAACTTGAGGAACACCACCACATTGCTTAACTTTTCCTATGCTGCTCAGCATCTTTCCAGCTCTTTCCAGTTTGGCTCCCCATAACATGAAAGGAACATGGGAGAGCAACTCATTGAAAATATCTGAACCCTTAGAAGGCTATTTTATGCTTCCATTAATCTGACTTGCTTACTCTTCATTTAGATTTTTTCTTCCACTTAAAATAACTTCTGGATGTGGATTAGATGCTATATTAAAAACAGTGAAATAACCCAAACCTCCAGAAGTGCGTTCAATATGAAAGTTGAAAGTAGAAGATTTTGGTGCTTTTTATTCCAAACTTAATTCAATAATAGAGTTTTCTGGTTCTTGCAAAGGAAACTTTGTGCTGCACATTGTATAAATGCAACGCTTTTTATCAATGCCACCATATTTTTCCTTTGAGAAAGCATTTGCACCTTTCATTATTTTTGCAGTTACATGTCTTCTCATGAGAAAACCATGTCTTAAAATGAAAATAACTCTTTCACAACTGTATTTCACTTGTCTGGCACCTCAAGTATCAATGAAGTTGCACATACGGTGAGCTCTTTTTTCTTCTGTTAAAAACAGTGATATTTTTTTGATACCTGCTAACAGGTCCGATGGCAATTGCAGACTTTTCATAAGCAGCTTCAGGGGTCAGAATACTGAAGTACAAGCAGGCGTGAACAGTGCTTAGCTTGTGGATGAAACACCTCAATCTCATCAAAGTCCTGATGACCAATGCTGTTTGTGAGCCCTGATGCTGTTACTGTGATCTTATCTTGCAGCAGAGATTCCAGTCCCACTTTTGTTGGCTTGCTTTGGGAGAGGAGCTGGTGTTAAAAACTTCAAAGACATGGATGTTTGGCTGCTCTTACTGGGACCGTGGGACTTTAATAGGAGCTAGAAAATAATATGGTTGGCATTTGAGCAAAATGAGTTTACGTGTCAGAGAGAACATAGCCTGAAACTCTGTTGTTTACAGTCTTTTTGTTAGTAGGTTACTCTTGTATATTGTTTGTAACCACTGAGAAGTGCCTGCCTGTAGCTGTCAGGAGAGGCGCTACAGTGGTCTCCAGATATTTTGTATCCATGTTTGCGTGTTCATTGATTGGGTAAGGGACAGGAAAGCAGTATGCCTTCCTGGAAAATTGATTTTTGAACCTGCATCATTGCTTAGATTTCCATTTCAACCTTAGGAACTCCAGCATACAAATTATTTCCTTCACCCATAGGCAGTGCTGGAATTTCTACACTTATTTTACTAATAAGAACAAATTTTACACACAGAAATTTTATGGAAAAGAAGCCAAGCATCTCTTACAAATGGAAGGTCCTTATACAAGCTTCTGCTTTTTCTATCAGGCTCACCTCTATTAACTTTGCAGGAGTGGCGAGCCAGTGTGATGCCTAAGGAATTGGGATTGTCGCTGGGCAACTCTGCACTGTGTGCTGGAGCAGACAGACAGATGTTTGCATACAGGCTGTTGGGGGCAACTGAGCAAACCTGCTCTCAGAGTGCTGATTTGGGGCAGCTGTGGTAAATTAAACATTTGCAGTGGGAGGTGCTTCTATGGTAGTCATTATCTGTGAAGCATAAAAGGCTTTTCAAAAGGGTGAGAGGCTGAGATGCCTTTCGTGAGTACTTTTTGGTGCCTAGGACACAAATGTGTCATTTGAGAGAGCATAATTTGTTTAGTTTGTTGAAGATGATGGATTTTCTTCTCTTAATGTGACAGTGATGTTTTTATGCTTTTGAGGTGCTTGCTTTTCAGTGAGAGATACAAAACCAGATCCCCTGTTTCCTGGAGGTTTGTGTTAATCTGGTCATCAGCTGTGTTAGAAAGAAACAAGTGGAATGTGCTATTTTTCTATCATAGTATACTGTCTGCTATGTGTACATACGATCACAGAATCATTATAATTGGAAAAGACCTGTAAGATCCCCACCATGCCCATTAACCACATCTCTCAGTGCCATATCTCCACATTTCTTGAACACCTTCAGAGACTGCAATTCTCTGGGCAACCTGTGCAACCGCCTCCCCACTTTGGGAGGACACCCTTCCTTCATGGTATGCCAGTGGATCTTGTCAAGGGGAAGGTATAAAGAGCCTGGATTACAGCTCCTATTTTTCTCACCTTGAGTACTAATAGTGATGGTGAAATGCAGCGGGGAGAAATGTGTCCGCATTTAAGAAACTTGTCCACATAAAGGAAAGTGATGGGTTTCTTTATTTCTCAGTTGCGCTGTTTGAACCCACACCATTGTTCACAGTGTCTCATCAACTAAAGTGAATCTGAATGGGAGATCTCAATAGTAAACTGAATTTGAACATAGAAAAGAGAATAAGAAGCTGCAGATGTGATGTGGAGGAGCTCACATGAATAAAGGCTGGTGCCCAGCACCACAGCCTAATGCCAACACAGGCTGGGGTGGCTGCCAAAAGAGGTAGCGTGACTCTGCTATCACCTCCACTACTCATGTTGCTCCCCATTTCTGTCAGTGCAGAAATATTGATGAGGTCTCAGAGGGAATCACAGTGATCATAGTGAGGAACTGATCAGATTTATGGTCTGTTCTCTCTTTTGTAGTTTTAGCTTGGATGGATTTGCTTGCTTTCTCATGTGGACTCAGTAAATGCTGCAGTGACTGGATGAAGGGGACAGGACAGAAGTGAGAAGGAATGGTCAGAAACTAAGGGAAAGACGTGAGCTTTTCTTGGTGTCACAGACCTTTAAATTGGCTGTGAAACCATGGAAGGCTTCAGGACAGGGATGGGACACAGGGAGAAAGGGCTATGGACATAGGCATGTGTTCACTCTTGATGTGAACTTCTTAAATGTGCTTTTTAAACTATTCTTCTTGTAATACTGTTCATTGTACTTTAAATACCAGAACTTTTCTTAATTGTTATTAACCTTCATTAGGATAAGAGGTGAATTCAGGGTGCTGTACAAATACTCAATAAAGTGTTTACCTTACCTGGCCAATCGTGCAGCTCAATAAGATAAATGGTACAAAAACAGTGCAAGTCCATGCTGATTAACCTGACCACAGAGAGTGATTTCATTATAAGTGTCTTGAGGAAGAGGTGTCTTAAATAGAGATTCGTTATGTTTCAGAATGTCATTTTTATTTCTGATGGTGCTTAATAAATACGTGCATTAAGTCTCCTTTGAGTCAGTAAGACTTTATGCTCAAGGTAAATTCCTTTCTGAATTAGATGGGGCTGCAGATAGTTTTGTAACTGAAATGCAAGACTGATTTTAGTGACATGAAAAAGGGGGAAAGTATCTGCTTTCCTGTTTAATGCACCACAAACAGAGAGAAACAACATGCACTGTGAGAATGAGAACAAAAAGCTGGTATTTCATGGGCTGAAGTAGTTAGACTCAACAGGAAAGATCTTAGTAAATGAGAATGGCTTATGTTGACCTTAACTGAGGTGGTCACCATCTAGGAAGTTCTCAGTCACATGGTAGCCAATGGAAAATAAGAGTTGCCCTAGCCTCATTCATTGTTGAAGTGTTTAGGAACCCTAATTAGATTAGTGTTCACTGCATATTGCACATCTGTATTTTTCATTTCCTAGACTCAATATGGATGGATAATATATGGAATTAGAGTACAGTTAAATTATATTAATGATTATGCATAGCAAAAGTAAACTGAAATGGAAAGCCTCATTGAGATAGCTGGAATTAGTTACTATGAACACTATTTCATGTCTGTTCTGAGTACAGCATCGAGTACATCCCAAAACATCTTAAATTTGTTAGACTTTGGTTACCATTGGTTCACGAAGAAAGCGAAAGATGTACAATGGGAAGTAATCTCTTAATAACCCAGCTAATTCTCTCAGTCAGAAAGTAGCTATATGATACGAAAGTGGCAAAGGGCAAGGCTGAATTAATTGCAGTAAATCATTGCGGGATTTCACTTGTAGAGGCACTGGGGCAAAATTTACTGCCCCCAGAAGTCTTAAAATGGGGTGGGTTTGGCACTGACTGCAGAACAAGACTTGGATTGGAGAACAAAGCACGTAAATCTTGCTTGCACTTTTTTTTTTTTTTTTTTTTTTTAAAAAAAAAAACAAACAAAAAAAAAACAAACATGCTGTTTGATCTCGACCAAGACTTAAAGGCAAGGCTGGATGTTTCAAAGCCAGGCTGGATGTGGCTCTGGGCAGCCTGGTCTAGTGGTTGGCAATCCTGCCCACAGCAGGGGGATTGAAACTAGATGATTCTTGAGGTCCTTTTCATCCCAGGCATTCTCTGATGCTTTGTTTTGAATATATTTGGCCTCTGTCATTTGCTAAGGGAAGAATCATATCTCACCTGAAGGTTTATGTCTTCTGCATTTGAAGCAAATGGTAAAAGTGGCCAATTAGAAGTATCCGAGCATAACGTTTGCAATGAGAGGACAGAAATAGAAGGTTTGGTCTGATTTCCAAACCTAACCTTCAGATGCTGTATCACAGTGATCGCTCTTAATTATGAGAATTTGGTTTCATTGCCATGCAGAAAGCGAAGCTGCATGAGTCATAGAACAGTTTGCTTTTAATAAAGTGGATACAGTAATAAAAAAAATCAGTTTGACTCCAAAACCATCTACTTGTCTAGACAGATAGTGCCAAGCCCGTGTCTGCTGAGAAATATCTTCCTAATACTTCTGTAATAATGCTACTACTTTTACAGTACTTCCCATTTTTCAAAGTGCTGTACCCAGTTAATTCACTGTTGGCTGTGCTCGAGACAGCCCTTTGCGGAGTTTGATAGCATTTTTGTGTCTTGCTCTTCTGTAATGTGCTATTTTGAATGCCATGGCCAATCAATTAGGGAATCACAAGAATGTTTTGGGCAGCATTTCCCAGGATTGGTCAATAATTCTTGTCCCAGCTCTTCCAGGGTTGCCTATTCATCCTTCCCTGGCAGAGGCCCAGTGACTCCCCATTCCCCTCCTCTATAAAAAGCTCTTGTTGTGGCCAAATAGCCTACATAGGCCTGTTTTCCTTATGGCTGCTCTCCTCAGACTGGTACCCAAAGGGAAAGTGGATTTGCACCTTTCTCCACCTGTAATTTGACTGCTTTGTGTCAGAAGCCCTCTTTGCCTTTATTCTTTCCTGGCTTTTCATTCCAGAATCTCTTCCTTCCCTCCTCCTGTGGGGCTTTCCCAAGAAAGTTGCCTGTGTCCACTGAAGGGGAGAAAATGAAAAAAAATTGAGTAGAAAAGGGAGGAGAAGGCAGAGCTTCCCACATGTCTTAGCAATTTCCTCAGCTTAGCATCAGTCTCCTGGGTGGCTCTGTTGCTCATATCTGAAGGAGGGCTGCAAAGAGGTTAGAGATGGACTCTTTTCAGTCATTCCTAGTGCCAGGACAAGAGGCCATGGCCACAACTTGGAACACATGACATTCCCTCTGAACACCAGGCAGCACATCAATGCTGTGCAGGTGACGGAGAACTGGCATAGGCTGTCCAGAGGATGTGGGATCTTCTCCTTGGAGATCTTTGTAAGCCACCTTGCTGTGGGTCTGGGCACCCTGCTGTGGGTGGGCCTGCTGCAGTGGGACTGGGCCAGAAGAACCCAGAGGGTCCTGCCTGCCTCAGCCACTCTGTGAGTTTGTGATATGGTACAGGGAGAGAATTACATTGTTTTGGAGGAGATGATGATGAAATTCCTCTTGTTAAGGCAATGGTGCAGTGTTAATAGCAGGAGGGAGAAGAAGAGTGTTGAATGGGGTTGGAAACTGTGAACAGATTATGGAAGAAAAAAGAGGATGACCTGGCAGTAGCAGGCTGGGAGGTTTCTGTAGTCACTGAACTGGAGAGAAGCTGGTCCCTGACTAAGTGACATGTATGGAGTTCATGTCTAGAGCAGCAGGACATGAGGAGTTAAAAGTCTGTGCCCTGGGGGTAAACAAATCAAGTTGCAAAGCATGATATCCCTTATCCCTCCCAAAATTATACTGTTTTTAAATAAGTGAAATGTAGGAGGGCAGGCCAGCCCTTCTCCATGGTGCACAGCAGGGTTGTGTGTCTGCTGCCAGAGGAAGACTGCCTTGGGCTGAATCAAGCCTAGCACATTGGGTGTTTGCTCCTGATATCTGAGTCTGAAGCTTGACCTCCAGAAACACAGGAAAACAGCAAAAATGAAGCTATTGTCAACGTTGCAGGGCAGGAGGTCAGTCTTGTCTGGCACTGCTCAGGCTCATCATCTGAGCTCCTTTCATCTAAATAGACACTGCTAACATTCCAGTGAAGCATGGGGATTATTCACGTTTCCCACCTATGTGGACGAAGTATGTGTTACAGCTTGCTAAAAATCACTGGAAGAAGGTTTTAAAATAATACTTAAAAACTGCTGATTCATCAGACATAAACTTTCCGTGGAGCTCTGTCTGACAGGAGTTGAGCCGCGCTGGCCAACTAACCCACTTCAGAATTAGAAAATAACATTCAGAAAGGGAACAAACAACACTCAGCAAGACTGTGAGAGCTAAGAGCACTGAAAGTCAGGCCCATATCAGCAATGCAGAGGTACCAGCTACTTAATATCCACTGCAAAGATTTCCTGCCTGAAAAAAAGAGCTTATTAATATCACTCAATGTTTTGAGGTTAAATCAATGTGCTTAAAGCTTTTAGGTCCTCAGATTAAAGATGCTATTAGATATGCAATGTATCCATAAAAGGGAGCTCAGCATGCTATTTCTGGGGGGCATATCCCTGCTCAAAGGCAACAGATATGTCCCCAAAGCACTGTGACCCTGCGTAAGGGTAGTCCCCCAGCTCACTCTTCAGACTCTTATTTGATTCAAACTCCATCCTTTTCTCACTTTCTTTTTCCCCAAACCAAACCTTGTTAACTGTGCTGTATATCTCAGCTGTTGGGTATATTCCCTTGTAAGTCATGATGACTTCCAATGCTCCCGTTGAAGAGTATACAAGTTGTTTTATTTAAGCTGCATGACTAGAGCTACACCCTCTCTTAGCTGATGGTACGCATTTTCCTTCTGAAGCCTTGCGCCTGGTGCAGCACTCCAGATCTGCTAAGTAGCAGCTCTGCATTAGGTACAGAGCAACGTGGTTCTGCAGATCTGAGCTACGCAACATCCGCTGCTGAATGTCAAAACCTCTTTCCTTGCTGAAATCCCATGGAGATGTTGCTAATTAAAGGATATTTCTTCCCTCAGTCCTGATTTATAGCAGAGGCCTAAATACAGTTTGGATCTTAGCATTTAGGGGTGCACTCAGAATAAAGTTTGGAAAAGGAAAAAGCCTCCTTTATCCATGTGTTCTAGCAGCATGAGGGTATTGGGCTGTGCTTCTCCCAGAGGCAGCCAGGACTGCAAAATTCCAAAGTCATTTTCAGTTTTACATTACCCTTTTTTGGGTCAGCAGCCAATGTGTGCTTGGAGCTGCATTTATTTATTTCTGTTTTGGTGATAATGCTGAGTGAAATAGGGGCCACATTTTAAAAGCCTGTGGTTCATCATTGGAAATTAAAAAGCTGATATCACTCCCCCCCCCACCGGGGGGGGGGGGGGGGGGGGGGGGGGGGGGGGGGG
>NW_024962263.1:43008860-43015950 GCF_019238085.1 Lagopus leucura
ATCAAAGCCAGACTTTGTCAGCACCCAGCTTGCTGGTTTCGAATTCCCAGGCACTCTCATCCGCTCGGGCTGGTTGCAATCGCAGCAGCCAAACTCGCCTACGGAGCAGAATTCGCTTCGCTAAACCACGAACTGCGCAGTTGCTCGGACGCAGGTGGGGATCCCGGTGCCCGGCTGTGACCCTCCCTTGCTGCTGCTGGAGAGCGGCACCCCGCGCTCCCACTCGCAGCCAGCAGCCAGCTTTTACCGCTTTCCGCGGCGTGGACTTTTTTTTCTTTTTCTTTTTCTTTTTCTTTTTTTTTTTTTTTGGTGCCTTTCCTTTTTCCCTCCCTCTCTCCGGAGCAGCCTGCACAGACAGCCCTGATTTGCTGCGGAGCGGCGGAGACTCGCTCAGGGCAGAGCCGGGCTGAGCTGCTGCTCGCTGCTGACGCGTGGCCGCCGCCGCCGCCGGGAGCAGCCCCAGCCCTCTGCTGCTGCTGCCGCCCCCAGGTACCGTCCCGGCCCCGCTACGCGCTGTGCCCTCCGCCAAGGGGAAGCGGAGGGTATGCTCTAGAGAGGGTTTTATAGATTGCACCTTTTTTTTTTTCTTTTTTTTTTCTTTTTTCTTTTTTTTTAATATATACCCTTTTATATAGATATATGCAGAGCTCGTTCCTAGGAGCCATTTTTGAAGTCAGCAACCGCGGAGGCCCCGGGGGTGCCCCCGCGCCGGGCGGGGAGCGGGGAGGGGCGGGAGGCTGTTCGGAGCGTGGAGCGCGGTGGTGCGAGGGGGGCTGCTAGGGGGCCGTGCGTCCCGTTTTATTGATTTATTATTTTTATTTTACAGCGATTGCCATTTTTATAGCAAACTTCATCACTCACCCGCACATCTCCTTCCCCACCCGGCCTTGCGTTGGCGAGGGGGGGACTGTTTCCTTCCCTACTCCCCCCCCCCCCCCCTCCCCCCCCCGGGCCGTGGCTTCTGCAATGCGGTGGGTGTGGTTATTGCACGGAGCACGGCGCGGCTCCGGACCGCTGCAGTGCCAGCGCCGCCACCCTCAGCCCCCTCCCGGCTGGCAGCCGCGGGCCCCCCTCGGGTGTTGGCTGCGCCCAGCGGAGCCGCTTCTTGCGGGGACATCGCGCGTAGAGCTCGGGGTGGGCTCCCAGGTGTGCGGCGGGGCAGCGGCGGTGCCCGCGCAGGGCTTCGGGGGGGAGGAAAGGAAAACAGCCGAAGGTGCGCCCGTCGGGATGCTTGGTATCACTGATGTGATAATTTTCCCGTTGCGGATGGGTTTGGCTTTGAAGACCCAGACTGGGCATGGAGAGGGGTGCTCTCTCCTTAAGGTTTCTTGGTTTTCATTCAAAGAGCTGAAACTTTACCAGGTACTGAGACGTGCTGGAAAACTCCTGCCTCATCATCGTTACAAGTAGCAAAGTGTATCCAACGTAGCTTTGCAGTTTTCCGATTTCTGTTTTGGCTCTGTTGGTACAGGAGGTCACTCAGGATGATGCTCAGAGGTTTGAGCACTGCTTTGCAGTGTGTGGTTGTATTTGAGGTGGTGTAATTACTGCTTGGTCAACTGGATCCCTACTGCAGCAAACCTGCTTTAGCAGGAATTTAAACTGGATGATCTCCAGGGGTCCCTTCCAGCTTCTATGATTCTGTGATTCTCTGATTTGCTGAGCTCTGTGTGAATGTCAGTTGTAAGTTGAAGTGAAAGTGCCCACTTTGTTCATCTGAAGTCTTCGCAGTCAAAATAACTGCAAGTCACGGGGCTGCTTTCCAAACATGAGGTGTGCCCTGTGTACATCTGTGATTCTACAGTGTGGCAGTCTGAATACCACCTCATTCCTTTAGCTTTTAATAATTTCAGCATTTTCTATGTCAATAGAAAGCTAAAAGATTTGTGTATGTATATGTGTAATATATTATGTATATAAATGTGAATATAACTAAGTCTCAAAGTAACTAAACAAAATATATGCTTGACCACTAAACGTTGGTCAGATTTGATCAGGCTTACATTTAACCTCTAAAACTCTGGCAATGAGTCCTTTGTGGTGTAGGAGAGGTGAGGACCACCCTGCTGCATCAGGATGTGATGACATCCCCTGTCCTGCCGCACCTCTTTATGCACTCCTATGCACAGATGGATGAACTCTGCTCTCTGTGGGCTGGAAACTTTCAGCTCCTGTGCTGCGATGAGCTCTGCATGGCAATATGGGAGAGGAGAGCCCAAACACTGCACTGGGGTGAAAGCCATGGGACTGCTGGCACTGGATCAGAAAGGCTCCCAGAGCCTTCAGCATGCCACAGACCTGCTCGCTGCGGAGGAAAATCATCATCCCCAGTGAATTGGCTGGCATTAAGCATCCATTGCCTTTGTGTCATCTGATGGGAGCCTGCTTCTGCGGTGGGCAGGTTCAGCCTCTAGGAGGAGGAGGAGGAGGAGGAGGAGGAGGAGGGCTGGGGGCTGCAGGGTGGGGCAGGGCTGTGCCTCTCTTCTGAGGAACTGCAGCAGAGCTGAAGGACTCTAATTTTAGTTTGGGTTTTCTTCTCTCTTCTAAGAAGGAGCAAGTGAAGGTGAAGCTGCAACTTACGTAATTTGTGAATTAAACTGGGTGAGGTCTTTTTCTGTCTGTAGGGGAAACCTCTGATGGCAAAAAGCTGCTGTTTGCAGGGCTTTATTTGAAGGCTGTGGGTTTCTTATATAGGTAATGTGAGCTCGGGCTTTGGGTTTGAGCCACGGCAGCATGCTATCACCTATGTTTTGTTATCTCTGTTGTCTGGTGCAGTGAGTAAGAGTTCTTTGGGGCATGGTGGGTTCCTTAAACCTGTCAAATGTCACTTGGGTGTATTTCGGGTGCGATGTGAAGTTCACAGTAACTTGTTGAAATGTGTTAAACGTGTTATGCACAGCGGGCGGCATTCAGGCTTGCTTCATGGAAATCTCACATAGCAGTAAACGGCTGGGTGTTGTCTCAGAGAAGGCACCAAACCATTTAGGAGTGCTTATAAAAGATTATTTGGGGCTCATGAAATGAAGCATCCACCTTATCTCTTGAGCTCCAGCATTTTCAATGTGAAAGCCTTGATAACTGTTTCCCTCACTGAAATACCCCCGGTGTGGCTGGGGATGTTGTGCCTGAGTGTCCGACTTGTCATATAGCTAACTGGAGGCAGGATTGCAGAGTCTGAATGCTCAGAGTGTTTTGTTCAGAGTTAATCTCTCTCTGATCAAGTGAAAATAAACGTGCCTATGTAAGTGAAAAATAAGATCGCTGTCTGATAAACTGAAAATATGTTTATTACGATGGATTGTTTTCATTTGGTGCAAAAATTAGAGAGGGGATTATCTCAGTTCTGTAGCAGTTCTCTTAATTTTTCATCTTCAGTGTTTGCCATTTCTTGCAATGGGGTAGTGGTCCAGGGCTACATGTGGATACATAACCCTTACTCTTCCCTTTGCTGGTTGGAAACACCCAAAGAGAAATGCATCTTTTCTTTGTGAAGGTCTCTGGCCAGTGAACTGAACAGCACCAGCAGCAGAGAAGAGGAGCATAACCCCTTGTGTTGGCTTTGGGAAGAGAAATCCCACAGGCTCTCTGCTCTTGTCCCACTCTTATCCAAAGCTGTCACTGCAAGCAGCAGTGCAGAGGGAACTCAGGAGGGTTGCTGGGAACTGGATATGTGTATAAAAGCTGAAATGGGTTAGGATTTGGGACAACTGAGTTAATGCAAGACAATGTGCCATGTAGACAGCAAGCTCAGGGTCTCCTGCACCCTTTCCTGAATAGTTGGTGTAATACAGTTTGAATAATGTTCAGCTTTTTGGCTCTGGGGGAAAATGACAGCTTTACTTTTTGTGTGATTTAATTTGACAATGTTAGCAGAGCTGTTTGTTTTTCAAGTAAAATGGTTAAAAGCTAAAAAGAAATTGTTAGTCTCCTAAATCACTTATGGATCTAGTTCTATCCTACAGGACACAGCATATGAATAGGCCATATATAAATAAAGGCTTAAAAGTTGCATAACCAATTAAAAAGAGGAGGAAAACCCTTTTTTACATGGATCCCTTCCATTTTTACTCTTTTCTTTACAGACCTTGGAAGTACTTTTTTGTGTCACAGACAGAGAACCCTTTCAGCTGCTGTGCTACCTATCAGAACCCATCTGTTGGCAAGCCAAGGAACAAAGGCAGCACTGAAATGTGTGTGAGGATCCCCTTCCAGATGTGGGATCCTGCTGAGGAAAGCCTTTAGCTTAGAGGGTTAAAGAAGAATGTGGAAGATGGGAGACTGGGAGCGTTTGCGGGGCAAAGAGTGAGAGAAATTGAAAGCATCTGTGGATAGAAAGAAACAAAAATTGGAGTAGGGAGAGTGTAAAGAGAAGAGTTACTGAGATGCAGTGTTGGATACACGCGGGTGCATCTGTTTGTATGCAGTGTGTGTTCTCTGATGAATGTGGTGGAAGTAGCAAATCATCACAGTGCCTTAATGGGCTAAAGGGGAGAATGCACATCCCTCCCCCAGCCCCACTCCCCAGCATGGCTTCTGCCTTCCCTCCCTTCCCACCTTCCCTTCCTATGGCTGCTCTCACCATAGTGAGAGTGCCCCTTTCTTTGGGTCCCCGTGGCACTGCTGGTGGCAGCCGAGCTGCATCCCTGGTGGAAGTCACCTTGTTTACTCATCAGTCTGAGGGCAATTATGTCTTAACGCCTCCTGGTTTCCTAGGACATACCAGCTGCAAATAAAATCTCATTTAGTAAGCCAGTAAATGCAAACAGGCTGTGGAAAAAAAAAATGTTTCTCCAGACCTAGGAAACATATGTTTATGCTAACTGAGAGAGCTGTTCTTGTATCCTGACTTGCACAGGGTAATGTCTTTGTGCATCTTCCCTTGATAATTGGTAACCTTGCCTACGAAATGAGGCTTGATCCGGTGTAGACAGTGGCATTGTGACCTGACCCCACAAACTGTAGCTGAGATCAGGAAGCTGTAATCTTTTGGAGGACCCTGGAGATGATTACTTCACTGCATCTGTTGAATTCATCTCTGTTTTTTCTCCATTGAGTTACAGTTGTTGCAGAGCAGCGTTTTGGGCATGCAGTGCTCAGCCCCTGTGCTGTGTGGGTGCTATGGGCATCTGTGCAAGTAACTGAATATGTGCATCTGGGCAGACAAAACCATTGCCATATGGAAGTTCTTGCATGAAGTAACATGGTACCTCTGTTTTTTTCCCAGTAGTTGATGTTAACCTTATGGCATTAGCAAATACAAGGTTTGGCTTGAAGAACAGAAAAGTGTAATCTTAACAATAATAATAATAATTTTTAAAAATGATATATTTTCTGTTTTCCTGGATAGTTTTGGTAGCTCAGGCACTGGTTGCACAGATTAAGTGGTTTCTGTGGGGAATTTGGCAGCTGCGTTGGTCAGAGGGGCACAGGGATGGGAGGAAGACAGGGTGGTGGCTTTGCCTATGGTCAGCCCAAATGACGAGTAAAACATGGGTTTTCAGCCCCACTTTAGAGATTGCCATTACTGAGTATTTGCCTCTTACTGCATAGTTTTCTATAATAGGTAACTACATTTGCCTTTTTTTTTTTTTCAGTATGTTGCCAATTTAACCATTTATCTCAATGGGCAAATGCCAGAGCAAAATCTTTGAAGAAACTGTAGAATGGCAAGCCCAGCTGCAGAGTTTAAAGACAGACTGAGATTATTGTTTGTTTTGTGTGTGTGTGTGTGTGTGTTGGAACCTACATTTTCCCTTTCTTCTCTCTTGGATCATTCCAGAATACCGAAAGTTTTGGTTAATTATATGTGCTTAAAGGAAAACACTGTAATGTAGTTTCCATATACTGGAGCATTATTCTGGTACAGCTGGAGCTGGCAGCCTTTCATTCCCTTACCACCTCCTTTTCCTCCTAAAAATAGCAGCACACTACAGTGGGATTACAGGAGAGACAGAAGAACGTTTCCTGAGCAACAGTTTCTGCTGGATGGCAGCTGAAGCAGCACCAAGAGCGTGGAGGAGCCAGAGGGAGACAGGAGCAGGGAAAGACTCAAATCAGAAAGAGGCAGAACTGGGGTGGAACGGATGATGGAGGTGGGTGGGAAGCATCCTGTGCTGGCAGCTAGATGTGCTGTGCTGCCTGGGGAATCGGGGGACACCTCAGCACCTGAATCATTTAGAGGTTGCTGAGACAGAGCACTCAGCAGCACAGCGCAGGGAGCAAATGCGCGGCGTAGATGGGAGGTGTGGGCAAGATGACCTTATTTCCATCTCTGATTTCTATGATTTATTAAAGAGTTTTGCAAGCATTCTCTTAGCAGGCTTAAAGATGGAATTTGAGGCATGGCAATTAAGAGTCCTTTAATTGTGTGCCAGCGTGCTGTCAGGGTTTGATCACTTATTTGCAGCAACAGTGGGAACCCTCCATGGCAGCAAGGAGTGGTGGCTGCTGGGCTCTACCAGGTGTTAGTCTGGGTGCTGGCACTGGGTTGCCTTCTGATTTGGGTCCTGTCCTCAGTGTCACTTGTACTGTGCCCATCTCCTTCTTGAGTATACTTAAATATATCCAACTAGGCTTTCTGTCTGCATAAATTTTGTCCTTGCTTGCATTTGTACATGATTAAATTGCTAATTCTGTAACAATTAACAGTCATTCTTTACTGTTATGCTGAAATACTATTATTACTAATTTTCTTTGACAAACCATTCTTTCTCATATGTATTGGAGATGAGATGGTCATGTCTGATCAGTGCCCACTTTGCCCTTTGCAAAGCCAAACTAAAACATCCAGAATTTCACAACATTTAAAGATCAGAAGGAGCATTTTATCATTTGCTAGTGATGTTACACAGATTTCTTGACTTGTTCTTCACTGTGTGAATTCTTAACTACTTTACTTAGACTCATATCAAATATGAAGCAGGAATATTGTTCTTTGCAGCTTCTCTACTAATATGGTAGGGCAGAGAAGTAAAGTCAGTCCTTTTCTCAGCCTGAGGGGACAGTGAATTAAGGATGCTGAAGTGAAGAATAAAAAAGCTCCTTGTCTTTCTGTCTTTCTGTCTTTCTGTCTTTCTGTCTTTCTGTCTTT
>NW_024962263.1:43015960-43052265 GCF_019238085.1 Lagopus leucura
TCTTTCTGTCTTTCTGTCTTTCTGTCTTTCTGTCTTTCTGTCTTTCTTTTTTTAACCATCTTCCCACTGCTTCACTACTGGAATTGACATAAGATGTCTCTTTCCAGGATATGGTAAATGGCTTGATTTTGGGGGCTACCTCTAAAATCAGTATAGTTGCAGTTCCTACATTGTTTGGGTCAGAGGAGTACTAGCAGCTTATGAAGGAGTACCACTGTTAAAGCTAGAGGCTGTATTGCTCCTCACTACAAGAAAGACATGGAGGCCCTGGAGCGTGTCTAGAGAAGGGCAGTGAAACTGCGAAGGGTCTGGAGCACAAGTCTTATGAGAAGCAGCTGAGGGAACTGGGGTTGTTCAGTCTGGAGAAGAGAAGGCTCAGGGGAGACATTATTGCTCTCTACAATTACTTGAATGGAGGATGTGGTGAGATGGGTGTCAGACTCTTGTCCCACATTACAGCAATAGGATGAGAGGGAATGGCCTTAAGTCGTGCCAGGGAAGGTTAGATATTAGAATAAATTTCTTCTCAGAAGGAGCAGTGCTGCAGTGGCACAGGTGTTCAAGAACCGTGTGGATGTGGCACTGAGGGACCTGGTCAGTGGGCATGGTACGGATGGGCTCACGGTTGGACTGGGTGATCGTAGCAGTCTTTCCAACTTCAGTGATTCTGGAAGCAGTCTTCCTAGTTCTGTACTTGCTCCTTCTCAAGCTCCAGTTTTGTTTTTACGTATCTCCTGCGCAGACAAAATTTTTTTCCACAGATCTCTGTTGCAAATCCCCTTTGACTGCCTGTGTTTTGTGCTTCCTGTCATCTGAAGCAACTCTTAACTTTTGCTGGCATTTTTCTATCTAATAGCAAGGTAGCTGGTATAAAAGGACGTGTCCCCAACGACCTTCTGATCTTCAGATGTTGTTTTGAAGAACACAATCATTGTACTTGCTTCCTTCTTCTGACAGGTCTGTGGAAATCGATGCAAATGTATCTCTGTAATCTTGTAAGAAATCTTGTGCTTTTTTCCAAAGTAAAATATTCTAACATGCAATAGGTGATGCAGTAACAAACCAGAATGTACATTATAAAGCTACATCATTCTCTAGCTTCCAAGCAGTTATAAGGAGATAAAATGGATATGTTTGGTTCACTAAAAAATGTTTTGCTACATTCTTTTAAGTCATCCCAGGGCTGTTGCTGTTCCGACTGGGCAGAACTGCGAGTTTGCTTCCTTAGTAGTGTCCTCTGAGCTTGTGATGATGTTCTAAGAAGAAGAATCTCCATGACGTGGAACTTGGCACACAAACCAAGGTCTCAGCCAAGGAAATGCATTGTCTGTTAGTTTTCCAAACAAAACTAGTTCAACTGAATGTGAATGCTTTTGCCTGTTTAGAATCTGGTTTCCACTGGCCATATTTTGATTTTTGTAGTGTTGATAAGATAAGCAATTATTTCTGCATGCGTGGCATTGTTTTGCGTTTTTTTGTTTTGTTTTGTTTTGTTTTGTTTTGTTTTTTTGTTTTGTTTTTTTTTAACTCATGGTTAAATATTTCTTATTTAAATGTTGGCTGCTGAGCCTGAAAGAATCTGTCCAGAAATTCAGAAGGGGTAGCACAAACATTAATGAGTGTCTGAATAAGTGTTTCAATGATAAACAGGATTATTTCCTACTTAAAAGCATTCCAGTTGGGGAAGTTGACTGCACCAAAGCTGCTCTTTGGCTAGGACACATTTAAGCTCAACATCTTGAGACTCTCAAGAGAGGAATCCTGCTTTCTACTGGTATTTGGCCTTTGTTTTAAAACTATGTTCTCCAAGCTATTATTCTGAAATTATGGTCCATTTGAGAAACTCAGTGGAAATTTTTGAAACTTGTATTTCTTTCTGAACTCTAGTTAGACACTCCATAGGGAAATTATTTATCAAGAATACTACAGAGATACAAAATTAGTACTGAAGTGTAGTATTTAACATCACTTAAGATAGCAGCTCTGCAGTATGTATGGTATCTTCTGGAAAGGGTGGAAAGCAGCAGGACAGGTTTTTTCTGTTACTCCTGAAGAATTTGCTAGTGCCATTGATGGTAGTGAAGGGGCCCTGCAGTCTGTTACATTGTGCCTCATTGCAAGGAGAAGGCAACTGCTTGAAAACGTAGCAGGAGCTTGGAATACGTGCAGCCTTCCATGGAGAAAGGAAGGAGGGACTGATAACAGGTGAGGTTTCCACTCACGCATGGGTAAAAGACTCTTGGACCTCCTTAGTCTTTCCTGCTAATGCTCCTTCTGCTCTTTTGAAGTGCAAAAGATACCCTTGACTTTGTTCCTGTCTCCTTCCTGCTGCAGTACCTTCTTCCCCACCTCCAGGAGTCCCTGCATCAGATCTTCCTGTGGGTAAATGCTGCTTGATCCTTTGTTGTAGACACCATGAACATTAAGAATTCAGCTTGTCAGGTGAAAATTTAAATTGCAGCAGACACACCTCTTGTGGAGTTATCCTGCGATTAAAACTGTCAGTTCAAGTGAAATGTTGTTTTTGTGGGCTCCTAACCTTTCAAAGAATTAGTGTTTGAAGCCTAAATGTGCTGTCTGCTTTCATCAAAATTCATCTTTAAAAATATGTTTCCCGTAAGGAGGGAGGAAAATTTCACCTGTAGTTCAGAGATAACTGAAAGTGTATTTGTTTCCACTTAAAATTTCGACCTTTGTTGCCTTGCCGCTAGGAGCAAGCCAGAGCTGTCCAAACTTTGAGTTTTCACACCTGTCTGGTGTGATCTCTTCGCTGCGGAGTGATGCTCTTAGACTTAATGAAACCAGAATGATGTGTCTTTTGATAGTCTCCCCGAATAGTCATGAAGAAGCTGATAAATGATGAGAGGTTATTGAAATATTTTGCAACAATAAAAGTTTAAAGCACTTAGCAGAAAGTTGGGAAGAAGATCGGCAACCTTGAACAGCAGGTGACATTTAAACCAAATGCATTCCTTTCCTGTGCCCCTCCTTGGTTTAAACAGCAGAAAACTTTCTGCAAGGGCACAGCCTTCATCCCTCATGAAACCGTCCTGCAGCTTCAGAAGCATGAAAGCTGCATCTGAAGGGCTGAGCTTATCTCCGCCACATGAGGCAAAGCGCAACACCAAGGCATGTTGTGACTTCTAAACATGTTAAGAGGGGATGAGAGGCAGGCTGACCAAAGCATTTCTGTATCGGTTGCTTCAAGGGGTTACTGGGGTTGCTGATGTTATGAGTGGAGCCCACTTGCTGTTTTCTCTGCAGCCACAGTGCTACCATTGCAGACGTTTCCCCACTCAGGAGCCAGTAATAGCTGGAGATATGGGATCCTGCTTTTTCAGAGCTGCGAGATCTGAAGTGCCTGGTGGTCAAGCCTTCAGGCTGAGCCTTGGGCTGTGCAGACATTTCAAGCTCTATTTCCACTGGGACTGAGTTTGGATATTCAGTGGGGTTTTTCTGTTGCAGATCCACAGGTCTTGTGGGCCATCACCCCCCTGAAGCAAGCTCTGACCTGCTCTGCTTAGTTGTCCTAATGGTATGAAAATCTACAGGATTTACTTCAGACTGCCTCTCCCTTTCTTTTCCAACTGGCAAGACCGTATTTTTCTCTTAAAATATAAAATCCTCTTGAACGCTGCAACAACAGCATCAAGCAAAAAAAGTTGCAGCAAAGTAGTCGTTTACATAGATGCAAGGAGGATATTTTCAAGAGCATGGTGCTGATCTCAGTTTAGTCTTGCAGTTCAAAGTAGGATGCTTGGTTTCTCACTCTGTTTATTCAGAAAGTCTTTCTGAATCTTCATTCTTTCCTTGAAAACTCTGGGTTTGGATAGAGAAGCTCTGCAAGCCCTGGTAGATACGCAGCGGTTGCCAGTGGATTTGCTGCACAAAACATCAGAGTGCTTGCAGCCTTCACCCGTCAGCCCTTTTGCAATCTACCTATTGGCACTATAAAAATGTTTTATGTTTAATTACTTGGCTGTTTAATTTCCCTCGTAAAAGATGAGACAACTTGTAAGTAAATGGAAGATTTTTGACCTAAAACCTATAAGCGTAAGAAGCTTTGGTCCTAGCCTGTGGTCTTAGAAATTGGAAAAAGAGCTTTTTAGAGACTGCTTAGAAAGAAATGATGGATATTGGTGCCATCCCTGAGCATGGCAGCTGGAAAGTTTAATTATAGGCTGGAAATTCAGTTAGGGATTAGGAAAAGTGTTAGCAGAAGAAGTGAATGTTACTGACAGCTGTTTGTGGGCCTCAGCGCGGCAGCATACGTAAAGAGCATGAAGTGCAGAGCCAGAAGTGTGGGGGCTTTGAGCACTCAGGCACTCCAGGTCGCTTGTTCCTTGATACATGAGCTCAGTCTCTGTTAAATCATTGTAAAGGTTTACAAGCATAAAGATGAAGGCAAAAAAATCCTGTTTGTTCTGGAGCCCTGTGCATGGACACCAGGGTCCAGTATAAACAAAGAGCAGGAAAAGAAGTGGAGGGAAAGGGGCATATCCACAATGACTGAGGGGTCTGGTGCAAGAAGACCTGTGCAATGAGGCATCAGATGCTAAGGACCTGATATCCCCACCCTATGTGTTTTTGGGCATGCTCTTTGCCCTGACTTTACTCCATTCCTAACTAGTATTCAGCTAGCACCTGCTTAGACCTGCTTTAATAGGAACCAGAGTGTAAGGGATGGGACCACCTGAAAATATGCTTCAGGCTCCTACTGCAATTGAAACAGTTTGGAAAACCCATGCTGCTGAGCTCACTGTAAACATACTGAGAATGGTGTTGCAGGCATACAGGAGTAGTTGGAATGAGAAGTTTGCATCCTTTTTCCTTTAAAAGTGATAAATATTTCTGCACCTACTAAGAGTATTCTGAGCAGGGTTTTTGAAAAAAACTTCTCAGAAAGAGTGGTAAGGCACTGGAATGGGCTGCCCAGGGAGGTGGTAGTCACTGTCCCTGGAGATGTTCAATAACCATGCAGATCTAGCACTGAAGGACATGTTGTAGTGGGAAGTAAGTGTTGGTGGTCAGTGGATGGTTGGACTAGATGATGTTAGAAGTCTTTTCCAACATTAACAATTCTGTGATTCTACTTGTAAGTCCTACTGTGAAGGTCAGCCACTGGTGCTGAGACCTGTAATGTTACATATGGCTTGGACAGTTATAGCCAATATAATGTTAAAGATGAACCAGTCTTGCCTATTTTTTTTTTTTGTTGTTGTTGTTTGTTTGTTTTGGTTTTTTTTCTTTTTTTTCCTCAGGACCTCAGTTTTTTTCATTCAAGTGTATTTGATGTGGTCTGAATATAGTGTGGTGGGTTTTTTTTGTTTGTTTGTTTTCCTTTAGTACAGGTTTTTTACTATATATGTTCTGTCTGAATGAGGAGGAGTTGGGAGGGATGTGTGCAAGACATAAGGTTGCTAGGTGCACACACGACTTACGGGATCTGCCTTTTAACACACCACAGTTACCAGAAGGCATCCTTTGAGAGGACAAAGAATGATTACAGAGCTAAGGGAAAAACCTTTTTATACTGAAGTGTATTTAAAACAGACATGCAATAGTGACATTTCAGTGTAGTTTCTATTATTATGTGGAAGGATAATAATATATATGGAAAAGTTTGGATTTATCTCTATTGGCTGTGAATTTTAAGACTTTGTTTTATTCAGCTGCAGTAACAGATCTGCTCTACCATACAGGCTTCTGTGGCTTAATGGTGTACTGACCTGAGTGTTAAAGGAATAAAATAAAGAATTGTTTTCCCCAAAAAATCAAGCTGACTGGAACATTTGGCATTATTTATAATACATTTAATAGATTTATGGTTGTACATGATCTTCCTTGACAATTAAAAGCTTGTAGAGGGCAAAAAATGTGTGTATGGATTAATAAGCGACGAGTGTCCTATATGAAACATACAACACTGCAGCTTCATGACAGCAGTAATTCAGCCTTCCAAAGCATAATTCCTTATGACTGGTAATAATGTATGGCTGTGATACAGAAGATAGTCCAGCTGGCTTCTTAAAAAATAGCTGCGTGATATTAATACCAAACATTTGCAGCTCTTGCATGTTTTCTGATCTCAGCTCCAGCTCTTTTTCACAGTGCAGTTAAGTGGAGTAGTGCCCTCATGTGAATGGGGCGATGGGCTCCTGCTAGTGCCACAAGCTGGAGTGGGTATGGGGTGTTCTGGGGACTGCTGGTGCTGCTTTTCACTTGATGAGGGAGGAGAAATGTATTTACACGTCTTTTTTTTTTTTTTTTTTTTTTTTTTGGAGAGCTTATGTTCCTTGGGGAGTTCTCTGGCAATGGAAAGAAAGCACTTCATGTGGTATTTAAAATGCTGGACAAGAATTCACAGCAGGCGTTTCCTGTCTTCTGGGGCACGAGCAGAGAGAAAAAGAAAGAAAGAAAGAAAGAAAAAGAGCAACTTATAAAATATGGTTCCTGTTGGGGAAGATGGAATATACTTCAACTTGTTTAGTTACAGTTTTGTCAGCATAGGTTAAGCAACATTCTAAATTGCGGATGAAATAATATGGGGAAAAGAACCCCACCATGTTTCTGAATAAAATGTGCTTTTGTGGGACCATAAAAGTTTGCAAATGGGATAAAACAGTGGAGAGCCTTGGGGTAGTGCTTTGGGAATTCTGCCCTTTCTTGGATGCTTGCCTGTGAGTGAGTGAAGGAATCCTTAACTTGATCAGTTTGCAGGCTGCTGACTTTTTTCAGTTGATTTTTCTTCTCTTCAGCTTGGAAAACCCATTAATTACAGCTGTAATTCTGAGACTTAGATGCTTTTCAGGATGTATAGGCCCCTGCTGTATTTCTGGTCTTATATAGCACTAGTGGATTAGACAAAAATCTCAGAACTCCACCCTGAAATCTTGCAATCTGCTTTCCATCTTAAGAATATGTACATATCCAAGTCCACACTTGTATCTACTGAAGCCAGCTGGAACTAGCCTTTCTGTAAGTTCTCAGTCATCTGAATGCCAGCCATTGTCTAGCAATGGGCTTGCCACTTCCATGAAGGGTGTTATCCTACAGCTGCCTAACAGCCACCTCCTTGGTCTGTTTGTCCCAATGGACACCAGCTGCTGATACCAGCAATGGAAAGAGCAGATGTTCTTGGTGATGTGACATAGATTTGCGTTTTCCTCCTTCTCAGCCCAGTGTGCTGCAGTCTCTGCAGAGGTTTGTATGGCACGGAACCACCTGCGTGGCCACAGACCTGTGGGGCATTTGAACCTCCTATGCAGCCTCTTGAATTGCTCTTCTCTTTTCCCTCCAAATGTCACATCCGTTTCATTGTTCTTAAAACACCGCTTTTGCGCTGGATGCATGCAGTCAGAGTTCTGTAGTGATTCCATTTGCAGTGTCATTGGTGCTCCAGCTGCTTGAAATGCTTGAACAGCCTGAACAAAAGTTAAGCAATCAATACTGAAGCTTTCTCAAAATGCAAGTTAAAAGAATCCTACGTAGTCTTCTTGTTTTCTGATTTTCATGAGCATTTTAAGATGCCTTGATTAACATGAAAACACAGTTTTCACTGACCATTTAGCTTTTGGTTCATCAGCAGTTGAACTAAGCATTTGCCAGCATATCAGAAGGGAGCTGACACTTCCGTTGCAAATAACTTCTTCCTAAAAGCACTACTTGTGTTGAAGCAGTTTGAGTTCTGGCTTGCAGCCATAGGTTCACCTAAGCATGCTATAAGAAGTGACAGGTGCACAGAAGTAATACATATTTTAATGTGCTTGACTCGGCTAGAGACTGCAAAATGGAATATACTTTCCTTTGCTTTGCTAGCAGATGTGAGACTACTCCCAGTTTATTAATAAGTTATGGCACTGCCAGCACTGCCACTTGGGTCACCTTAATATCCCTGCAGCTCTTGAAATCAGATGAGAAACTGGAGTTCCTGAGGTTTCTTAGGGGTATTATCCAATCTTGTGAACCTACTACAGAGAAAACGTGCTGAGATGTCAGCCCAGCAAAGCAGTTGTTAATACATCTGCTGGGTACTGAGGTGGGTATTTCTTAAGTGGTTGTTTCAGCGAAGGATGGAAGCTAGAAATGAAACTAGAAATAATTCCTGTAAGTATCCCTAGTACTTTGATAAATAAAAGAGTATCACGGCTTGACTGTATTTGAGATAGGGGAAGCCACAGTTGTTGTAACATAAATCATGGGCACTCTGTCACTGAAACTGGATCATGTACATTAATGAATACATTACTTGTTGGAATGTCAGTCAGCACAAAAGAAAGAACTTCTAAAATATAAAATGGAAAGAAATCCAATAATAAATATCTGCCTAGTATAAGTCTTTTTTGCTTACTTTTTACTTAATATAATACAGTTAAGATAGCCTTCTTCCCCTTGGGAGATCTTCAGCCAAGAGAGAAAGCAGTGTAGGATTATAAATAAATAGCAGGTTAAAACAAAGTTGATAGTGTTATAATGTTGTGAAGATGGTGAACTCTTTAATACCAGGAAGCATGAAGAATGCTGTCTTAAGACACTCTTTACAGTCTGTTCAGCACCACTAAGTTTAGTTGATCCTGAGTTGAAAGTAGGGCTTGAATACTATTGCTCAGAATCCACCAGAGGTGGATTGATTGGAGAGTAGAGGAGGGAGAGTCTAAAAGAGGGCTAAAAATAGGACTTGCAAGAAGAGGCAGAGGAGAGAGGAGTCCAAGGGGAGAACGGCAGCCGTTTGCAAGCTGCAGAGCCATTGCACATGACCGCCGTTGTTAAAGCAAGTAGTAGTGTGCTTACATTTCAAGTAGGAAGAATTAGGTCAGACATTTGGGAAAATTTTCTTGAACAGTAAGGCAACGGAGTCAATGCACATAATAGATTTCCTAGGGATAGGGAAAATTAATCATTATAGGACTTCAATATCAAGTGGCATGAATACATAATAGGGTGAGTTTAGAGAAAGCGCTTGGAAAGGGATCATGAAGCACTGACATCAGGATGCAGGACATTTTGAAGTGAAGAGCAGTGTAATTAAGATAGAGCAAGTATCTGATTATCTGATATTTATTTTGTTGGTGTCTTTTTCTTACTTGCATGGCTGTCCCTCTAAAGTTTGGTGGCTACTGCTGGAGGAGTATTTAATGCTGTTCTGCAGCTGGGAGGATTATTTGATTTCTTGCTTCTGTGCAGATCTTGTTAAAAATGGTTTTGTAAGTGTAAAGATAGATTTGTGTGGCCTCAGCTGTGCTGAAACACATGCATATAGTGCAGGCTGCAGAGAGCAGAGTTGGTTGGACCCCAGCTGGAGGGCACTGCTTCCCCAGGGCATTAATGACATCTAGGGAGTAGGTTGGATTACTTCATTCATTTTTTAGTTTGAATGTAATAACTGTATGAATATTGGCATGGAGATTTCTGTCCTTTTGGAAAACAGACTGCAAAACAGGGAAAGGAGAGGCGAAATTGAACTCTGTCATTTATCTCTCATCAACCATAGCTACTAGAATAAATTTTTGGCCATTCATTATGAAATGGGGAATAATTCTTTCTATTATCTGCACGTGTAGCAACTCCTGAGAAGATTGAATTGTACATTATTATAATATCAGAATTGATTGATAAATTAATCTTCAAAATCATAAATTCTTTCTTGGGCAGATTTTTCCCATGTGGCTGTTACCTTTTCCCCATGACACCATGTAGTGTAGAATATAAATAAGTTGAATTTTACATGCTGTGGTCTGAGAGCGCTGAAAGAAATGGATTGGCATAAAACAGTCAGTAGATATAATGCACAGCAGTCCTTTGTCACATGCTCAGGGAATGTAGCTCTGGCTACAACACAAAGTCAGCAGGAAAGATGGAAAAAGTCACTGTTTATGCATCTATTTCACTGGTTTGGGCACTTTCCTGATTAGCACAAGAGTCAAGTTTGAAACACAACACAGAGAACAGATTTTATTTGTTAATTGTAGAATTCTTCCTTAAATTAGGGTAGATAGGAGCTACAAGAGGCTTTTTTAAACCTTAAAAGCACAGTCAAAACCAGGGCTATGTAAAGAAAAAGGAAATGAGAAGGGAAATAATGTATGTTGTAAAGTCATGTATTACTGCATTAAGAAATACCAGCATCCAACTTCCATTTCTGGTTTCAAATGATCAGCTTGACATTGAATCAGTTTCTTTTCTAAAGTGCTCAGTCTCTGTTGAGTAGCCTAAGATGATTTCCAATGACTTTTCGGGTTTTTTTTTTTTTGTTTTGTTTTTTTTTGTCTCTCTCAATTTCCATTTATCTTAAATGTGTAAAGAGTTTTCTTTCCTCTTTATATTGCAAGAATTGGTTCATTCATTCTCTCTCTCGCTTTTGTGACTAAGCTGCATCATTACTATCTTCTTCCTTTCCACCGCCTCTCTTCCTACACCACTTTTTTCTGATTGCTGTGTTGTGAGGCACTGCAAACCACTGGCTGTTGTCATTGTCCCAGCCATTTCTGTTCTCTCTGGGAGGCCATCTCTTCTACATGTCTAAATCCAAGACAGGCATACATGTTCGGGAAAATGGCCAGGTCAGGTGGCCTCCATCTTCAGAGGAAGCATAATCCAATATAACACTGAGTCAGGAGTTCATAATGTAATCACAGCTGGGTGTATGGCGTTCTAGGGTACAATGGGAAATGGAGTTAAATCCTCTTTAAAGATAGCTGTTTTCATTATCAGACTGTATTGGGTCCTTGTCTTCACATTTGCGTGGTTCAGACTGGCTGCACAGATGATGTGAGGTTTTGACTTTACTGGGACATTGTAAAGATACAGTATGCTTGCTTTTAATTAGCTGCAGGGTTCATTGTGCAGTGGGCTCTCTGGATATAGCTCCGGTGCATGGAAAAACACGTGCATGAGTTCTCTGTGTTTTAGAAACTCATGACTAAAATTGTCCCAAAACGCGTAACTGACATGAAGCTGGAAGAAAAATCCCACTTACTCAGTGGTTTTAAGTTAGATCTCTCCACACTGCAGATGCCTGGATCCACCGTAAATATTCTTGTCATTCGTGCTTTTCCATGTTGACCGACTCGTTCCTAGAAGTCTGCACTCCCACTGCACCATCTGTAAGATTTGGTTTGCATCCAACAAACTGTTCAACAGCTGGTGATTTGGAGAAGCTGAATGGGTGGAGTTGCCTTTTTGACAGTGCACAGGCAGTGGGGAGAACTGCCGGTATCTGCACTTCAGATTTTTTGAAGGCCAAGGGGACACTTTGTAATGCATTTTCGCACAGGGTCATCTGGCAAGGGCTGGAAGAATGTTTTTGCAGAGACCGTGTAAATTGTCATGGGCTAGTTCCTCTGCCAAACAAACAGTGGTTTTGTAGACTGTAGCAGGCAGTAAGGCAACTGAGGAGTGTGAATTCTTATATAGAACTCTGATACAGACTCCTGATATAGGAAGCTGACTGTCTGACATCACGTCTTCAGTTGTTTAGACTCACAAGGTTTTAATTTGAGGAGCCAGTGGTTTCCTGATGTGGTGCTTCCAACTGGAAAGCTTATCACTTGATGACATAGGGTGTGTTTTACATTGAAAAATCAAAATATGAAGTGAATAATCTGTTTTGGGAAAACAAGAGTTATTACAGCTAAACACAACTGTGATGCCTCATAATATAGCCTTGCTGCTATGGACTTGTTTAATGTCACCAAAAGCTGAAAAACGGGATGAAAAATTAATGTGGTATTTGAGGAAAAATTGAGCCAAACGGAGGAGGAGGGCAGTAAGCCCCGAGCCACAGAGATCTGCACACACAGAGCGGTCTTTATTTAGGGAGGGCCCAGCGCAGGTTCAGGCTTTGCTCATCTGTTTTATTTTTTTGCTGCCTGTAATTTCTTCCTTCCTGTTGTGTCTACCTGAGTTTGATGGGTTTTTGGTTATTTTAATCCTGTGTTCACAGAATTGTCTGGAAAGCAGCCTGCAGCTCCCCAGTGCTAGCACGGGGTGCAGTGGGATATGCCCCTCTCACTGCCATTCTTGCACTCTTCCCACCTCCATGACTGATGGCCACCTTATAAAAAATAAAAAGGCTCAGTTCTGGGCAAGTTAGCAGGAAATACTGGGGGGGGGAAAAAAAACAAAACATTTTTAATATCACACCACTCTTGCAGGTAGCATGCTGGTGAATGCTTAGTTCAGGGGCGAGCAGTCCTTTAAGGCTCCAGAACCATTACACAGAACAGAGCAAAGCAAACTGGTTTCTCTGCTGAATTCCAGTTACTAAGATGCCCACGAAACCAGAAAAACCACATTGATGTTTTAAACTCATCTTTTGTTTGTTTGTTTCCTCTTGTTTTACTTTTAAGCTTTCCCATTGTCTAAGGTAAAAAGATAAATGCTTGCTGGAATGCAGTGGGAAGACCATGAACGTGATGGGCTGGATGGTTTGCACCTTGCCTTTCTGATTCCCATCTTCATGTGAGGCCACGAGTACAGCCTGGTCAGATACTGTGTGAAACTGAGAATCATGTTCACAGGTGCTGCAGTGCTTTTGCCTGAGGTTGGAGCGACAATCCACCACACCTGCCACGTCTCAGCAACATGCGCACCTCTTCTTATGTATGTTACATGTTTTCTTTTTCAAATCCAAAATTGATTCTCTTTTCCACTTCCTATAAGAAAAATATGAACTTTCAAGATCTATGCATGAAGCGCACTCAGTCTCTGTAGCACTCGCAGCAGTTTTAAATGGTGAATGATGAGCAAGGGGTCCCATGTGAATGTTTTGCTCCAGGGCAATTCAGAAAGGTCAAAATCTCATGTAAACGTAAGCCAAATAATCAAAATCACTTCTCTGCAGAAAATCAGTGTGTGGCATTGAGGGTTCTTTCTTGTCCTTTTAAATTGCTGAATGAAGTATTTATCAATCAGTTGTAATCACAGCCCTGTGAGCAGCTTTGCTGTATTTCCTTTTTCTTTCATTTCTAACTGAAATGAGGGAGGGGTGAAGTTGGGAGTGTCTACATGGAATTCTCTGATCAGAATCTCCTCTTCCTTTCTCACATCAGCTCCCCATAGTTTTCCCATTATTTCAGCAGATTCTGGGTGGGGGAGAAGCAGAGGTCTTTACAGAGAGTTTGGTGGGTGTTTGCTTGCAGAGTACTGTTCCCTTGTTCCTCTGGCAAATTTCTATCTTCCTATGGAGAAAATCACTTGTATCAACAGGATGTTAAAAAATCAGGATAGCCTTGGTCTGTTTTAGGTAATATGGCTCCCAGCAGATGATCTGGGTCTTCAGGGAGAAGTGTGTACTGGTCATGCTTTTTGAAAATCTTGTGTGCAGGAGAGTCAAAAGATTACAGCCATTCCAGATTTTACTGCTGTGGAAGCAACACATCAAGCAAACAAAGCAGATCTGAAGTAGTTTCACTAATTCATAGAAACAATAGGAAAATGAAATAAAAATGTTATCCTGTGCTTCCTGTGCTCTGAAGCACAAACAGATATGTGCATCTTTTGAATTTGGAGGTGTCACCTCAGGTGGAAAGAGTAGCAACATCAACAAAATATAATTGCTTATGCTTTATAAGTTTGCAAACAAAGAATGTTGATGTTGCTGTTTATCTGTGCAAAGTTTCCAGTGGTGACTGCACAGAGCTATAGACATCCTCCTTTTGACTGTTATAGCTGCTATGCCGTCTACTCTAAATCCCACTTGATGCCAATCAAGTTCTTGCTTGCTGTCAGCAAATTCTTGATTACTGTCTGCAAGAAGCTTGTATGCATTGCAAGGCTCTTATCAGTTCCCTTCTCTCTATTTGCTTTCCCAGAGTAAGCAAATTCAGCTCCTTAAACCTTTTTCCACTCATCGTGTTTTCTAAACCTCTTACCATTCTTCCTACTCTCTTCTTGACATTAATACATACATTTCAAAAAATACGAGGCCCCAGATGAAATACAGAGTGCCATATGCTTCACTCTGATGTTGAAGAAGGCAGAATACACCCAATTGTGTGTCTCAGAAAGAAACTGGTCTTGCTTGTGTGACTTCAGACCCTAACGCCTAGACAGTCCTCATAGTGTTTCACTTGTAATGTCCCTGTTCCTTTTGCAGTTATTGTTACAGAATGTAACCTATACATGGTTTTCTTTCAAGCTGCTTTTCTGATCTTGAAGTCTATTGTGTACTGCCTTAGTATTCCCCAGCCTACCATGGTGCAGTGCTGAGCACAGCTCAGGTGCTTGCCTCTCCTTCTTTAATCCTCTGGGACAGGCTGTGATACCTCAACTGATGAATTCTCTTAGGTTGTCATTGTGCTACTGGTAAGTGTTCATGGCACTTGCTTTGATTGTGTGTTTTTTTAAGTGCTTGTTCGGCCTTTTTTTTTTAAATGATAATTTAAACTATTTCTGTGGTTTGTTCATGAAAAAGTCATGTGGGGACTGGTTTAAAAGCATTGCTAAAGATAGACTGTCATCTGCACCGCTTTCTACACTTTCTTTTTATCAGCTGGGACAGATGCCCTGTCAGAGAGAGCAAGAGAGACATTGCATCAGCTTGACATCACATTTTGATAAATCTGTAATGACTTTATTTTTTTTTCCAATCACATTATTTTTATAGGGTTAGAAATCCTTCGGTGTGTTCCACTAACTTCTCATCTATTAAAAATATGCTGTCCTTAAGTTTTCCATCCTTACCTTCCTCTGTAAGATCAGGTGCTGTGTTAGATCTTTTCATTTATTTGAGACCTTATCTAGCCTGTCTGGCATCTGGAAAGTGGTGGCTAATGGTTTAGAGATGCTTGCTGGTAGTTCCTGAAGCACTGTAGGGATGTTTTATAAGGCTTTCTGATGACATGATAACCCATAATTTCCTGATGTCTTAATCTCTTCTTTCCTTATTTCATCCTGCACTTGTACGTCCTCTGTGTTAGGTTGAAAGATGTGCTGAGTATCTCATTGCAGGTAGCCTCTGTGAAGAGGCATTGAATAGTTTAGCCTTTACTGTGTCACATTTGTGTTAAGTAAGGTACCTGTTTTTCCCTTTTAATGTATTTATAGAATCTTTTATCATTTGCTCTGCCCTTACTGGTTGTAAGCCACTTTGCATCTTAGTCTTCATCTCTCCTTTTATGTCTGTGGTGTTCTTTTATTATCACCATATGATGTGTCCTTGGTTCTGCTTTGGAGTACAGTCCCTTTTGTTGTTGCTTTTTCCCTGTCATTTAAAAGCTCTTGATACTTCCTATCTCCACCCTGGGTAAGAAGAGCACGGTCTCTCCAGGAACTCCTGTTTCATTTTATTTCATCAGACCCTGTGGGAAGCAGCAGCGAAGGGGCCCACACATGCTTGGGATGTGGGAGGTTTGGATCTTTATGGACAAGTCTGCCATAGTCTCTTTGACAGCTCTCCTAAAAATGTGGGTTGGCCACAGGTGTCTCCTCTGTCTCCTTCTGATACCTTACTCAAGTAGTAGCTCAGTTTTTTCTTCTTTCATCTTCATCAAGAAAATCTAAAGAAATCTGTATCATGCACCTTCCAAGAAGGACAGACAAATAGTTTAAGTCATACGATATCTTCTAACACCTTCACCCACCTTAGCTGTTGTATTAATTCCTGCTGGTTCTTCCTGAAATCTCATCTGCACAAATGCTTTGAGTCTATGACTTATGCCACCGTGTCTTCTAAATCCCTGGTGCCACAATAGGAGCTCATCCTGGTATTTCCTTATGTTTAGCAGCTTTTTCTATTGATTTTCTTATTGTCTCTCTTGTTATTACCTTTTTGATTTTTGTCTTGAACGTGTTTTTTTTTTTTTTGTTTTAGTTTAGTTTTGGGGTTTTTTTTGCATGTGCCGATTCTGATGTGTGTTTATGTTTAGGTATACACATCCATCATCTAGTTATGTTTAAGATGTAATCTTAAGTTCTTAAATAGGTCCACTGTGTTTGTGAGTATAGGGTTTGCATGTACTGGGGGCTGGAATCTCATAGCTATTACATACAGTCTTTGTTAGGCTTTTTGTGGCCTAGGTCTTCTCTGCATGAGGACAAAATTCATGAAAATTAAAGACTATCAAAAAAATTTTCCTTTTCCTGATGAGAAACTAAGGAATGAAAGAAGCTGATACTAAAAGCAGTTTCATGAAAACAGTTTATATTTGAAGAATAGAAGACGACAATCTGGCATAGAATTTTTTCTTAAATCATGTATTGACATTTCTGTTACTGTTCTCAGTGGCAGTATTCTTCTCCATATGGTCTTCTCATCAGCATCTCATCGTTATTGTATAAATGTCTCTCATTATGTAAAACATTATTTTTAAAATATGGAATCATTATTATATTATGTAACTTCCAAAGTTGGATCTTTACAGTGATTTATTGTGCTTTTCATAATTTGTAATTAAAGAAGAACTTTCCACAAAGAGAATTAATTAGATCAAAGAAGCATTTAAGTGTAAACCATTAGTCTTTGTATTACAGGAAATAGTTAGTGGCTATGTATAGTTCATTTAATTATACTGGGTTCAATTTTGTTTAGTCACTGCATCTTGATTTGTTTTGAAGTTAATTTGCAATTTCTTCTGTAATGTGATTTCAGTTTACTTAATATCAGATATATATAAATATGTGCTACTGCAAATAAATAAAGATTTATTAATGACTTCATGGTAAATTAAACCACAGCCTCTGCTGTAAATTGGCTGTGAATTCAGTTGCTCAATATATGGGTACGCAGAAGATCTACAGTCTTAGAAAGGGAGGCAAGAAGTCAAATGACTCGTTAAATGTATGGATGTATGTTGTAGATTGCAACTCTCATTTAATGGAGGGAACCAGATGACAGAGAATCATAGAATTATAGCATGGCATGGGAGATGTGCTCCAAACCCTCTGCTAATCTTCATGGTCCTTGTTTGGACTCTCTCCAACAGCTCCACAGTCTTTTTCATTCTGGTGGCCCCAGATGTGGATGCAGTACTGCAGACTGGGCATTACAAGAACAGAGTAGAGGGAAATATTCCCTCGCACTGCTAGTCACTGCTCTTTTGATGTAGCCCAGGATACAGCTGGCCTTCTGGGCTGCAAGTGCATTGATGGCTTGCATCAAACTTTTCATTCATCAGGGCATAACCTGGGCTTGATCTGGTGAGATAATTGTTGGTAAAGGTGAATGTGCTTTTGGTTCCCATATGAAGAACCAGTTTTCAGTCCATGACTAGCAAGGTAATGGCAATGGTACTGTCTCAAATGGCAATATATCGATAGCTCTAGATAATAGTAACTGGGTGTGCTGTAAGGTTTTCGGATGCAAGCTCTGCACAAGTGGTTTGCAGCATTAGTAGCATCTGTATTATGTTTGGACTGGACTGATCTTTTGGAATCTTGACCTGTGGGATTGTAAACCAAAACTTAGATATCCAAGAACACATCTGGGTTGCATAGTATTACCACATTTGTATAATGTGGTGTTTTTAGTTTCTTTTCATTAGTTTGTTTTCTGTTGACTGGAATGAGGAATTTGATACAGGGCTTGTTCTGGCAACAGAATAAGTTCAAGGGACTTCAGTGATGTTTTTCTTCCTGTCCTGGAATTCACATTAGAAGTTGTGATTTTGGTATATAACTAGATACAGTAAATAACGAATAGAATACAACTAACAAACACTTCTCTGATTTAATTTATTTGATAAGTGTGCAGATACCACTAGCTATTCAGTCAAATGCAAATTTCATAAAAACAAAAGTAGGGTTATGTCTGTATTACTGGATTTCTTAAGATTAATGTTATTTCTTCAAGTAAGTACCTGCCTCTTCCTAGGAAGATTGTTATGCCATTTATAAAGCAGTGAAATGCTTGAAAAGTTTTTTACAGATAAACAATCATTTTCTGAGGAAGGCAAAATAACCTAATGCTTTGCGCTAAAAGAGAGAAATGTTTTGCTGTCTTGCAGCTTATGTATTTTCAGCCTGCGCTAGGTGGAATGAGACACATCTTAAAAATTTGATGAATTCAAATGGTATCCTGGGGTCCATGAGGAGAGGAGTGGCCAGCAGAAACAGGGAGGTGATTGTCCCTCTCTACTCTGCTCTTGTGAGTCCCCATTTGGAGTACTGTATCCAGGTCTGGGGCCCCCAATACAAGAAAGACAGGGAGCTGTTGGAGAGGGTCCAGAAGAGGGCCACAAAGATAATCAGAGGGTTGGAGCACCTCACCTACAAACACAGGCTGAGGGAATTGGGCTTGTTCAGCCTGGAAGAAAGAAGGCTGCAGGGTGACCTCATTGCAGCCTTTCAGTACTTAAAGGGAGCCTACAAACAGGAGGGGAATCAACTCCTGAAAGGTTAGATAACAGCAGGACAAGGGGAAATGGTTTTAAGTTGAAGGAGGAAAGATTCAGTTTGGATGTCAGGGGAAGTTCTTTACTATGAGAGTGATGAAGTGCTGCAACAGGCTGCCTGGAGAGGTTGTGGATGCCTCGTCCCTGGAGGTGTCCAAGGCCAGGTTGGATGGGGCCCTGAGCAGCCTGGTCTAGTATTAAATTGTGTTGTGGCATGGGGGTTGGAGATTCATGATCCTTGAGGTCCCTTCCAGTCCAGGCCATTCTGTAATTCTGTGAATTCATAAGAAATTGCTTTAAAAATGTGTTTGCTTTACTTCTGTTTACATCTGTAAGATAACAATGTGAAATTAATAGTATTTGGTTCTGAGTATTTGTTGCTAAACATACTAGTGTGTGTAGGGAAATGTTTGGAAATGGGTAACCTTGGGTTAATTAAATCCATCTGGTGGCTGACTAATGACAGGAATACTGTGTCCAGGGAATCATTTAATGCTACAAGATTTGATAATGCACCAGAAGTTTTCTAACAAAGCAGTCTTAGAGTAAACTAGGACTCGCATGTAACTGGAGTGAAAACCAGTCCTGCAGAGCAGCTCATAGAATTGCAAAGGTATCCATCTAATCCAACTCTGGATGTACACATCTAAGATGGTCACTTTAAACTCGCTCCATACTCAGAGGAGAAAAACAGACATTTTCAAAAAAGAAAATCAAAAAAGAATTGAAATTTCTGTTTCAGGCAGAAATGTCCCAGAAGAACTGAGGAACAACATTTTTTGTTCCTTGAGATGTAAAATTGTGGCTGGGACGTGATGTGAAACTTTTTTTGAGTTTGTGCTTCAAGGAGTTGACTTTTATGGGACTAATTTAAATGAATGTTTCCTAGCTCGCTAAAATCCAGGAACAAATATCTTCATTAGGAAAGAAGCTATATAGGGTGAAAACAGCTTCCAGAGGCACTGTGGTAAAAAGTGAAGAAAGGCAGAAATGTAATTTGTGTCAGCTAGCAAGATATCTGATCCTATGTAGATCAATGCCTGAAGATACTGCTGTTGACGGTGTTTTAAAGCAGCAGCTGTGACTGTTCTTTTTCTGTTTCAGTGCTCTAACTACATGTAATATACAGAAGAAAAAGAAGACTTTGTACTAACACCTTCATGCATTTATACTTTACCTTCGTCATCTGTATTGTTGACTGATTTTGTATTGATTTTGTAGCTGTAAGTTAGTTTTTTTGTTACTTGCCAGTTCAAAATTTCTGGGAAAAAACAACAACAAATGCAGTTTGTTGTAACTGAGTTAATTATTTGATTAATTTGCATTTAATGTTTTCTTGCACTTACACAGAACATGGTCTAGAGGTGGGGGAAGGAACTTCTGAAGTTTGAGGAGACCTGAATGCTTTTAAAGCAAGCCAACCACAATAACATCAGATAAAGAATAGTTTGTTACATGTTGATCTGACAGATGGGCAAAACAAAACCGAGAGATTAACATTATTCTGCAGTTTAATTTTTAAAGCATGCAAAAACAGTGGCTTAATAGAATTGAATATAGAGAATGAGTTTGTTTGCTCTACATGTGAGGAACTTGCCTAAGCTTCCTTTGTAGCGAGTAGAACAAAATAGCACTAGTAAGTGATTTATCTCAGCTTAAAGCAGACATCTAAAATAGGTCAGATGAATCACGCTCTGAAATGTCTGTTTTTCTCCTCTGAGTATGGAGCGAGTTTAAAGTGACCATCTTAGATGTGTACATCCAGAGTTGGATTAGATGGATACCTTCCAGGCTGTCACATTTTACAAGGCAGTGGATAATTGCTGCTTTTTGTAGAGGCTGAAGGCAACTGTTTAAGTAATACATTTCTAAAGGGTGTTTTTCTTACAGCTGTGGCAGCTTAAGTGTAGAAATTTGATGTATTCTTAATGAAGTACGTCATGTGTTAGGACTTTGAAAATGTGCCCTGAAACATAAATCTACCGTATGCATTGCATATTTCACCCTTGTGAGTGTTGGTGTGCAGCAGGTATGACCATGCACCCACATCCACATGGGCACTGCAAAAACCGATTGCGAGCTGAATGCTGTGAATTAGCTGTACGGAGAATTGTGTTCCCTGGAGACCTTAGCTTTGAGAGGACACAATACATAAATGAGTTTGAAAATACAAATTGAACTCATTTACAGTGTTTTCTGTCAAGCAATGCAGATTATTAAACATTCTGACAACATCAAAAAGGAATCCTTTTCTTTTCCTGTAATCTTCAGCAAGTCTGTTTCTCCTAGTAAACATTGTAGTGTAAGTTGACAACCGATAGTGACTTCAGAGCGGATGAATTAGCAGATGTATATTGTGTGAAACTGCACATAGTTACACAGTAGTTATGGTTACCAGGTTAAAGAAATTGCAGTCAGTTTTGAGTTGCCTAAAAGTGAAGTGCTGGAATGCTTTCATAGTTATCATGGACTTGTACGTGTAACAAAACTCCAAATATGCTCTATTTCCTGAACTGACATTCTGCTTATTCAAATTCTTGTTTTCGTGTGGGAATGCAGTATTTTGCTTTTATATCGTTTTAAGAATTGAGTGCCAAGCACATGTCTGTAATGAGGCCAGTTGGTTTCAAAGTTCAAGATTTTGAATGAATGTTGCTAATATTTTGATTTGCTTCTGGACAATGCTAAGTTCAGGCACAATTATTAAGAATCATGTAATCATATTAAGAATCACATACTCACTTTTATTTAAATCTAACTTTTAGAATGACTTAGTGGAAGTATTTTTTTTTATTTTTTTTTAATGGATGCTTCATCACTGAAAAGGTGCAGGTGAATTCAAGCAGGTCGGATGGAATTGGTCACAAAAACATGATACGTTTGCATTGCTCTTGGGCCCATTGCAATGTTTCCATCATCTGCATTGCTGAGAAACATAAGAATGACTTGAGTCTGTTTCAAAAAGCAGTGCAGGTGTTGAAAGGTGTTGAGGAGTTCAAGCCCAGTTGACTCAAATGTAAAGAATGAAAGACTGAATGTTTCTAAAAGTTTCCACAAGCTTAGAAACTCAAGCTACTGTGAGTTGTGTTGGAATTCAGGCACTAACACCACCTTTTTTCAGCGTGGTTTACTCTCTTTTAATGAACTAGGTAGAGTGGCACTTCTGCATTTAACTTTAACATAATTCCTGTAATATTGTCTGTATATTATAAGGAATAGAATAAGAATGAATAGGGTAAGATTTTACAGAACCATGCTCTTTTTTAGCTTACAGATGAATTGGCTGCATGATCTCGCTCAGTCGATCTGCTCACCTTGTTTTCTAGAATAACCAACCATGACGACAGAGTCGGGATCAGATTCTGAGTCCAAGGACAAAGAGCAGGACCAGCAAGAAGCCCCTGCACAGCCAGGGGCAGCAGCAGAGGGCCCGCCGCAGCAGGAGCAGCAACAGCTGAGTGAAGAGCACCAAAACGCACTTGAGCAGTTCTCAGCTGTGGCAGCACACAGCACGCCAGTGAGGAAAGAGCAGGTAGGAAAGCTGTGCACGATTGCTCCTGGGAAACAGTGAGCCTGTTTGGTGTGATGTTATAGATCTTCTTGGTTGGTCTTCTGTGTTTAAACATAATAACCCTCATGCAGTATGTCTGCATGTTCTGAAGTTCTGTCTTTCTGAAGTTCATGTCTTTCTGCCTTCATTGTGCTGCTTTGGGCTGATCTTACTAAGTGAGAAATGCTTTCCGTCTCACATTTGTGTTATGTAGCAAACAGTGCCAACTTTTAAGAAGCTAAAAATGTTTTCAGAGTTCATTTTTTATTTGACACCTGCTGAAAACTGATTTCATGCTTGCTTGTCTGATGTGTGGGCCATGAAGAGTCTGTGGTCTGTTGAGCTCCTTGTAGTTCTGAAATGACTGCATTATAATTGCTCTAACTTCTCACGTAATAGGTTTTAGAAGAGCTATCACATGATTTTTCCATTTGGTTCATTGTCACACTTATTAAATTTGTGGCGGCTGCTTTCTTCTCCTGTTAACAATTTCCAGTCAATAGGATTAACAGGCATTGTTATTCATCGGTAAATGACACAAAAATTAATGAGGTACCTGCAAATCACATCCCTTAGATCCGTAAGGTTATGACTTCCCCTCCCTCCCCCTTTGATGGCATTCACCTTTGAAGAATGGAATAAGCTACTCATGCTCCTCCTCCGTTCTTTACAAAAAAAAAAAATCGGGTACTTTGTGAGGTCTTGTTATTTTTCCTTGTTAGAAGGCAGTGCTGGTAGACCAAGCACAAGTAAGACATTACTTACCAACACTGTGCATGTTCCACTGAAGCTGCTTGAGGCTGGCTGTGCTCTTGGCTTTTAACTCTTTTTTCTGCAGAACTACAGCTCAAACTTAATGTTGGTGAAGGAAAAAAATGAGCATAAGCTGTCTCATATACAAGCAAAGCCTTTAATATCTCCCACATTTAGTTCTTGGGAGAACGAGTGCTCCTGGGACCAAATTAATAGAGATGTCTGATTTCCTTTATTCCAAGATGTAGACATGGCAGGACAGATTTCTGATACTTACTGCTATTGAAGATCAACCTTTTTTTTTCTTTTTTTTTCTTGGTTGCTAATCATTTGTATCAGGGCCAGAAGTTACCTGTAGTTAGTCTGAGGAAAAGAGAGAGGGCTGCTTTCTAGGAGAGAAGAGCACTACACAAGCAAATCACTAATGTAAAATTCAGTTCTTTCAGGCTTAGGCTTAAGTATTATCTTTTTTTTTTTTTTCTTCCAGACCACTTAAAAGCAGTACTGGCCAACAGAACTATTGCCAGTGGGTTCATTAAAAAGCGAGAAATTGTGGGATTAATGGATATCATTTTCTGTCTTGCTGTCATTTGTTCTTCCATGGTGGGATCAGTATGGAGTAAGCTTGTGGTTTTTATTATCGCTTGTATAAGAGAATCTTAGGAAGAAAGATTGAAATTACTGATCCATAACAGTGACTTTTTGTTTTCATACCATACACATGAGAAAAAATATTTTAATAAAAACAAAAAGGCTTCTTCACAGTGGGATTGCAGTTACTGCAGAAATTAATTATTTCATGAAACATGATAATGTAATCTTACTGTCTTCCTCCCTTTTTGTCTACTTGAAGAGCAAGAATATATCACGTGTTGAATGCTAATGTTTCTAGAAACTATCATAAATAGACGGGATTCATGCACTGTGCAAGTTTGGTAATCATAGAAACATAAAATGGCCAGGGTTGAAAAGGACCACAATGATCACCTAGTTTCAACCCCCCTGCTATGTGCAGGGTCGCTAACCACCAGACCAGGCTGCTCAGAGCCACATCCAGCCTGGCCTTGAATGCCTCCAGGGATGAGGCATCTACAACACCCTTGGCAACGTGTTCCATTGTGTCCCTTGCCCTCTGTGTGAAAAACTTCCTCCTAATATGTAACCTAACCTCCCTGTCTTGGTTTAAAACCATTCCCCCTTGTCCTATCACTATCCACTATCATAAACAGTCGTACTCCCTACACCGTCCCTTCAAGTACTGGAAGGCCACAGTGAGTCTCCCTGGAACCTTCTCTTCTCCAAACTAAACAAGACCACTTCCCTCAACCTTTCATTTTGTACCCAAGTTGTGAAACATCCAAGATCATTACTGCTAAATTCTGTAACTCCAAGGACTTGATGTGAGGGAGCATTCCATCTTCAAAAGGGGATGATCATACTGTTTCATAGTGAGATATATCAATGTAAATAAAGATGAAAAGCTTATGCTCAAAAAATACAAACACTGAAGCAATTTGTGCTTCACTATAATTTAGTCTGTAACACTGAAAATGCTGTAGAAATGTCTGTTGCAGGAGTGAACAGGATTCCGGGAAGAATATAGTTATGCTTGCAGAGTTCAGAATAATCCACTGAGTACATGGGATTTTCACTGGCCACTTTTTTTTTTTTTTTTTTTTTCCCTAAATAACACAATGTCAGTTTTCTTTAGGAAGAAGAGGCTTAATTCACTCTGAAGGTACCTCAGTGCCTGAACAAATCAGCGTAGTTCATGAGGTCTTCTCTAATAGTTCTTGGCATATTTTGTTCTCCAGACAAATGAGAGAAAATCCATTGTATGATTTTAACCTAGACAGATTCTCCTGATCTTAACGTCAGTAGGAGTCTAGCAAACAAAATAATGTCAATAATAGTTTGGTTTTTTTTTAATATATTTATAAATAAGCAAATGCTTGCTTTACTCTTTAGCTACAAAGTATCTTCATGAAGGAAAATAATCAACAATCCATAGTGGTTCAAAGAAGTTGTTTGCATGCTGAAGAGGCTTCTAAAATATAACAGGCTGCTGGGTGCCTTTGCTGTTGTGGATTTATCTTTCAAGCAGTTTTCCTATCTTCTTTAAAAAGATTAATTCCATGGATCTGTTGTTTTGTTTATTGTTGTTTTTAATTTAAGGGTTTTTTTTGTGCTAGGAAGAAGCTTACTCTCACATGAGAAATCTAATGAGCCACCTGCAATGATGGCATAGTTCTTCCAGCCCTGGGATGACTTTTGCACCTGTAGATGTGCAAATGCATCTTCTATGGTAAATTTCCTTAAGAAAACACGTAGAAGTCATCAGAATGCCTCTTCCCATTAGTGCTAGGTCCCTGAGAGGAGACATCTTGAGCCTCGTTATTCTCATGGTGCTTAAGCCCAACTGCTTGCCAGCTGGCCTCTGTGATTGTAGAGCGGTGGCTTGGCCTCAAGTCTCTTTGGAAGCTGGAGGCACTCTCCCTCATTCTCATGGCCACGGTGAGCATTTAAACCCCAGGAAACAACTAATCTTGTGATGTATGTTGTGCCTTCATCTACTGCCAGCTTTCAAGGCATGCAAGGACCTTGGTGTCTGGACATTCAAGTGCTGGGAGGAGAAAGGAGGAGAAAGTCCTCCAGGTCTGCAGATAGACAGGGGAATAGCCAGCTGATGGATTTTTAAAGCGGCCTCTTTGCTCTGCTCCGTATCATCCTTGTCCTGCTTTCTTTTTATCTCCATACTCAGGAATGCCCAGCAGACCTTTGCTCTGCCCTCCCTTGTGTAGGGAAAGGAGGAGCATGGTGCCGCAGTTGCATCTTTGCCTTGGTGGGAGTTAGTGCTCTCACTGATTCTAAACGCTCCTTTTCCCTATTCACCTAAATAAAAAGGGAAAGCTTACAGCTTGTTTGGATGAAATCTCTTGGGGAAAGTTCTCTGTGGTTTAGTGACATGCTGTTGTTGCTGGTTATATCATGCAAGGTTGTTTTGGTCTCAAAGCAGATTAAAGCCTTTCAGTGGATTTGCTCTTCTCTCGTGAAGGCTTATTACATGCAGTGAATGGAAACAGATGAAGGATTAATTTATATTATTTCCAGTGCTGCTTGTTTCTTCTTACACAGAAATCATTCAGAGCCAGGCCTGTTATTTTTTTCTACTGTAGTGAGATAACTGAAACATTTTTTAAATGTATGTTTTTAAAACTCTAGCTTAGGTATTAGTGCACTCCTGTTGTGATTTTGCTTGGAGGCTATCAGGGGCATAACTGATTTGAAAGGTAATGACTGCTGCATAGTGCTGTTGCTAGGAAGGGTGAAATGCAGTAGAGCTGTTCTGGCTTTCATCTGTTGCAGTGAAAAGGACCACGAGCTGTGCTGCATCGCAGTGACTCTTCAAATGGTCTGACCCACAGATAAGCCCAAGCAAGAGGAACAGTAATTTTTTCTTCTCTACCCTTTCCCCTGCAGAATGTTTGTCTTTCAAATGATCTACTTCTTGCCAGCTTAAAGGACTTATTGAGCATCTGCAGAGAGCACAGCTCAGCCTCTCATCTTGTAGTTATCATCCATTAGCCAGCCAGCTGCACATAAAAGATGTTTGGCCTCTTATTTCCATCCTGTTTGCTTAACCCTTCGCTCAGGTGTTTGGGGAGCCCTACTCTCTCCAAGGCACATCAGAACCCTTCTGCAAGTTCTCGCTATCATTGACTGGTCAGGCCTCTCATTCAGGGCAGCTTTTCTCATAGACAAAATTAGTGCAAATCTGATGGTCTTTTCCTATTCCATATGACGCCATGAAAATGCTATGTGATTTAGTAGATACAGCACTTTAAGGTTATAATCTCTGGGAATATTGACTCGCTACAATGTTTACTCTTTGTTTAGCATTTTCAGTAGACAAAAAAAAAAAAAAAAAAAAAAAAAAGAAAAAAAAAAGGTCCAAGAAGTTTCAGAGGGATTTTCTAAGTATAAAAGAAGTAGAAACCTAAATTATTTTCATGCATGTCCCTCCTCCGTGATTATTCTGTACCTTTTGGAGTGGGGAGGAAGGGTTGGAAGTAATACAGGGAGTCTTTTCAATGGCAAAATGTCTACTGTGCATCATGGACCCTCTCATCCAGTCACCATTCTAAAGCTACATCTGCCAGAAGTGGAGTGTGTAATGCATTGCACTGAACGATTGGTTTGTCTCAGTTATCTTTCTTTCTTTTTCTAGCCCACAGACAAAGAACAGGAGTTTGCAGCTGCAAGTGCAAAACAGCTTGAATATCAACAGTTAGAGGACGACAAGCTCTCTCAAAAATCATCATCAAGCAAACTTTCCAAGTCTCCTCTAAAGATTGTCAAGAAACCTAAAAACATGCAGTGCAAAGTGACACTTCTGGATGGATCTGAATATGCATGTGAAGTAGAGGTAAATTGCTTTTTTCTGTTTTTTTCATTCTATCTAGAGGAAAATATTTGAAATTAGACTTGCAGGTTAATATTAAAAAAAAAAAAAAAAAAAAAGAGTTTAAAACTGAGTTCCCATTTTAAGCAAAAATATGGACGGCCAGATATTTCATCGATGCCACGCACATAGATGTTTCCATTATTTTTCCTGGAGATAGAATACATTGCAGAGATTTTATCTTCAGTGGGGAATAGCGAACAGTTCTTGGAGCAGCCAGGGACTATGGATTAATATTGTGTTAGCATGTGCCACTACAAAATGCAGAAAATGAATTATTGAGGATGCAACTGCGGGTACCTCTACAACACAGCTTACTCTTTGGCACATGGCTAGATTCCTACGAAAAGCTACTTTACATGTCTGTAAGGTTCAGCTACAGTGAAAGGAGTCCTTGCCCAGCCAAGAGATAGGATGTGGCGTTCACTTGCTTTATCCACTGGAGAGAAAAAGTACATACAAAGGGTTTTAGTAAGCTGGGGAGGCTGAGCATCTGTTTCTGAACACATTTCAGAAAATCATTTAGGAAAATGAAGGTGCAGTTCTCATCTTGGGTAATACTAAAGTTCTGTTGCTTTTTCAACAAAAATCTGGTGCTGCACTATGAGAAACAATGTCACATTTCAGAAAAATGATATCATATTTTTGAAGTACTCCGTAAGTGAGCTTGCTATATTCTCTAACACTGGAAAAAGTATATGTTGGTATATTCAAAGATCTAGCAAACTACAGAAATCAGTAAATTCCCCAAAGTGAATTCCTTAAAAGAAGGGAAAGCAGGAACATGCCAACTGAACATTTATTGTTTCCATTCCTTGTGTTTTACGCGCATAAGTGCATCTTTCAGTGTGGACGGTGTTAGAGATTTGACAGTTGGTAGAGAGGAGTTAGAAGGTTCATCCCTTGTTGTCAGCTTCCATTTTGCAGTTCTACATGTCCTGCTTCTGCCTACTGAAGTCTATAAAGCAGTGTAATTTAGAAGGACTGGAAATTTAGAAATGTCCTTTTGAGCTAGAATACCAGCTCTGTCAGTGAATTTTGTTTTGGAAGTGAGCCAGATATTTATCTCTCCAGAAGCATATTCCCTAGTCAGGGAGTTGGGGATCATTATAGAATCCATCAGTTACTCTATAGAGTGGTTGCAAATGACAAATGCTTTTATATATATTAAATATTCATATCACTTAAAGGAGATTATTGCTCTCAAGTAGAACACAACCTACAGCTTATCAATTATGTGTTCATCCAGTTAATGACCTGACAGCTGAAATAGCACATACTCAGAGATTTAGATGCTTCTGACATGGGTTTGGTTAATTCATTATCCCTTTGCAGTCCGTTGTTTTACAGCTCCCTCTTTCCTATTCCGTATTCAATGCTGAGAGTCTTCAACAGCTTCCAATGTTTCTTTCAGTCTCTCTCATGCCCAGAACATTGCATATGTGACACCAGGGTATTTTATGTTGTATGAGATATATCTGCAAAGCACGGGATAGTGGAGGTAACTTCAAAGAGGAGGTTAACAGCAGTTCATCTAATGTGTTATTCTTTCAGTGAAAGGATCTGAAGTAAATGCCAGATAAAAGATCTCTCCTGTGGCCCTACAATATTACTGCCAGTGTGTTGTATCTATCCTGACCCAGAAAGTCTTTCATGCAGTAAGTCATTACAAGCCAAAACCAGGTTAAATAGCTAACCCAACCTGTTAATTTATCCTTTTCCAAAAACATGAAACAGAAGCATTACCATCTGTACTGCCACCACACTTCTCAGCTGGGAGCCTATGGATAGGATCAGCCAGCTTATTTAAGAGCGGTGGTTCCCTTCCAAGGTGCAATGGATACCTAATGGCATTTTATGTGTCTGGGAACAGCTGTGTGCTTTTGGAACAGAAGTGTTTGTTGTACACTGAAGTTCTTACTAACAGTGTCAAAGTAGAGCAGCAGCCTAATATGGTTCCCTCATGCCCTAAAGCAGCTGGAGATTTCTAATGGGTACTCAGAGGAGCTGGCATAGTCTGCATGGGTGGTGCTGGCTGTTTTCCACTGAGATGTCCACCCCTCCTGTAAGCTGTTCTCCTTGCACTGTTCATGGCGCTCTCCCACCTGGCACCAGGACCAGAAATATTTTGTCAAAAGTGGCCAGGTCCATAGCTGGTGCAAAAGCTGCTCAGGCAAAGAGAATGCTAAGGACTTCTTTGTTAAGCAAGCGAGGTCTACATACTGCATTTATCTTTACTTCTTCAAACCAAAAATGTAAGATCATAGAATCATTGAATAATTAAGGTTGGAAAAGACCTATGAGATCATCTAGTCCAACTGTCAACCAACCACCAACATTGACTGAACCATGTCCCTAAGAACTGCCCTTTCCTGAAACATCTCCAGGAAAGAAGATTTAAGACTGCAAACTGAATTCAGATAACCTTAACAAAGGCATTAGTTGAGGTTTTTCTGAAGGTATGTGAAAACAAGCAGAAATAACTTCTCTGAATTTCTCCCACTTTAAGTAGGGGTTTTCAAGTGCTCTACTACATTTACACTATTTCTAGGATTTATTTTTCTCATCTTCCTTCTCTGCCTCATCTCATTTTTCTGTTGTCTAGATTGCTGCATTTTAATTAAAAGACTGAATTGGAACAAGCTGTCATCCTCTCCCTTAGATGTTGCCTAACTTGAAGTGTCTTTTTAAAACAGGTTGGAATTTGCCTTCATGATTTCTACTCTAAACATATAGATGTTATTAATCACTGTGTAAGATCAGAAAGCAATAACAACCTTAACCAAATGAAAGGCAAAATGGTTAGATTTCATTTTCAAGGGCACCACTGTCTGAACTCATTGGTAATTTATACTCTTCCTTCATTCTTCTTCCACTTGGATTTTATGATCACACAGGAAACTAGTAAATGAAAAAAATGTTTCCATAGCAACCTTGCTGTAACAGTGCTGTAGCACTGTGCCAAACAGGTTGAGTTCCTGTATAATTTGGATGCAGTGGAGAATGCTGAAATCTGATGTCTCAAGGAGCGTTACTATACTCACTGTTCTTGGTCAATGGAAGTCAGCTGAGGTAGGAGGGATTGTTACAAATACACCTGTTGTGTTTTTTTTCTATCCAGTTTTTGCAGTCCACTACCCAATTTCTGCCCACAGCAGTAGCCATTTCTACACGTCTCTGAAAAACAACTGAGAATACCCTACGTTTTTAGCAATAGGTTTCCCCACATCTTCAGGGGACTTCAGGGTACCATACTTCAATGGGAAAGGTGAGGTATTCTATTTCCATACATTGGAAACCAGGGTTTATAACCTGAACAGAGGCAAACTGGGATGATCTGGTCACTCTCTGCCTTGCACAAGTGTATGGTAAAACTCTCTGTTGAAGGCAAAATGTGCATGAAGCGAATGGCTTCTCATGTAGCACAGAGTGTTGTGTTTCACATGAATTTTTCTTTTTCCTGAAAAACATGAGTGTATGTGGATGCTTCCTTAAAAATTTAATCATTAAGGATGGTTGTTGGACAAGTTGGAAGAACAGGGAATAAGCTCTGCTATCATTGGCAGAACTTAAAAAGTAAAAAAAAAAAAAAATTCCAGTCCTTGTTAGATTCTGTACTTCAACACTGCATGTGTTTCTTCTGGTATTCCACATCTCACTTGTAAGTCTCAAGGATAACTCCTTCTTTGTCTCTGTGTTGTGGTGGCAGAAGGAGCAGCCCCGCTGTTCCTTTGCCCCAGGAGGTGTCTCAGCATGGACATATGCTCTGCTTTGCCGTGGACAGTTTAATAATGTTGCCTTTTTACCCATTTTGAGGTAGACGTGAAGGTCAGGAAGGAAATTGCTGTAATAAGATGCACTCTGCTTGCTGAAGGATACAGTTTCAGTTACCCCGTGTGGTTTAATTGTTTAATGAATTCCACACAGTCTCTTGCAAACGGCCTTACATGTGAAACTTATTACTGCTTGCAAAAGGGAATTTTTTTAATAAGACTTTTCCTTTTGACCTAGTCGCTGCTTATATTTCAGTTAATTTAATATGAAGAGATTTAGGTTAGGTTCGTGTTAGGTTTTTTTTCCTTACCTGGGACGTGTTTCACTAAATGTGACTAGGCTGGGATGCATTGTTGGCATTATACAGGATGTTTTCTGGCCCCAGACCCACTAATTAGAACTGACTTAGATTAGCCAGGGGATTCAGCTAAGATCTATGTTACCTGACACGTGTCAGTAGGAGTCTGAGTATTGCCTGAATATGTTCCAACTGAATAGAACTAATATACAACTCCTCTGGCTTACGTTCTCAAAATGCTGTGTACTGCTTTTTATAAGTTAAAGTACTTGTCAATTCAGGAAGCACAGGGTTTTGGAAATCGATACCCATATTGTCCAGCTCGTAATAATGAACTATGAGTCTGAGCCAAACATAAAAGTGTTTATGCTTGCTTTTAGTGCACTTTAAATTTTTTTAAGTTTTTTCACTGAGGCTAAAGAAATCTTTTTAAATTATTTTTATTTTTTAAGACATTTAATGCTGAATCCAGCATTTTTGAAGTGCCACAAGTTGGAGGATGTTCATGTGGCTCTTCTGAGGCTGGAGCATTTCCTCTTTGCCCAGAGGAGCTCAGCTTCAGTGCCCCAACTGGGAACATCTGGGTTGCACGATACTGAGAGACAAGGTCTGTAAAACCTGGTAGGAAAGCACATATAGATGGTTAGACAGCTGGATCTCTTGTATTTCCTCCATTTAATATGCAGGTATGTTATAGAGACAGAAGGAAAACCAAATATTAAAAGAAAGTCACCCTTTCAGATGTTGTACCAAGTAAACAGCAAGTTGGGCTTTAAATTTAACCTTTCAACTGAGCAGGGGACATGGTTACAGTGAGAACAAACACCAAAACTTCTAAGAAAAAAATATATAGTACATTTGCTCTCCGCATCCATTTCCTGCATCTAGTTCTCTCATCTCTTGACTTTCATTAATAGATTCTGAAAATGATTTGAGGAGTTAAATGACGTCTTTAGGAGACAAACATGTCCTTTTGATCATTTGGAGGCACTAGCCATTTTTCATAATGGTGTAAACTATCAAAAGGGATTGACCTACACTGACATATAATTGCCCTGAAATTGCATTTTTTAGAGAATAGATGATTAACTGAAAATCTACGGATGACATGTTGCCTCCAGTTCCCTCCCCTTGATGAACCAGTTGGAAAGGAGCCAGTCAGAGGCTTGTTTTCCATCTGGCAGACTTATATTTATGTAGTCAGTTGGGTTTGGTCATGTACACTCAAACCCAGATACTGCAGGCCAGCTGCTGGTTAACTTGGGGTGATCTTTTACCCCAGAGTAGAGATCTCTGTGCACCAGGGCCTGTTATCCTCAGCATTATTCCTGCTCTTTTTTCTCCTCAGCAGGCAGGGAGAGGAGTTCTTGTCCTCCTCACTGTGCTTGCTGATGGCCTCACTGGGATGAGGCTGCATCAAGGCCTCTGTGTTTTCTCTCCAGATGCATTGCCCTTGGGTGAAGCTCACCCTCTCAACCCTGCAGCTTCTTACAGGGATGCAGCCAGCACCTGGACACTGCAAGTGTTTTTAAGCACTACTGGAATATGAGTCAAACATCACAAGTGGAAGGCTCCTCCTGCCCCTTTTCCCTTCTTCAAAATGACTGTCAGATGTTAACACCTCCTGCTATTTCTGCACTCTGTGTCTATTCTCCATTTACCCCATCTATTCCCATTCTCCCAGTGAAGTGATCATTTTCTTGTCCCTGCCCCCATCTCACTTCTGCCAAGCCTCACTGCTCTTTGTGGTGTTTACTGCCCCTTTCTGTCTCTCTTAGGTGCCTCGTACTGCTGCAGTTCCCTACCATGCTGTCTAAATAAATCTCCAATTCTGTTGCTAGTTGATCCGATTTTATACCTACTGTACCCATGTTAATGCTTCATTGCTATTTCCAGAACAAAACTAAGTCAGTGCTCACTTTATCATCTCCTAAATATTAGGTGCCTTGTAAAATCCTAGCACCTCGTACAGGTGATTTTTTTTCCAGGTGAGCCCCACGCAGCATTCTCTGGGCTGATTTATGGTTTGTTATCCCTGTCTGCTGACAGAATAAAATACCAGAGATGGGACTAGATAGCCTGCAAATCAAAGCTGTGATAGAAAGGAAGGTTTGTCTCTTGTGTCTTTTGGTCAGTTTTGGTCTGGCAGAAATGGGCTTGATCCAAAGTGGATAAAGCTTGAGTGTAGCTTGCAACCACTGAGAATAGGGTAAGCTGTAACTAGATTATCTTTGAGGTCCCTTCCAACCCAACCTCTTTTATGATTCTAAGTTATCTCTCTTGACAGCTGAAGCACTGATGATGTGATGCTCTCTAAGGCACCCCAGATTTAAAAGCCTAATCCTCATGCCACTTCTTCTGTCCCTGTCCCACGAGTGTCTTTCTGTGCTATGGTTTCTGTGTGATTTTTTCTTTTTTCCCCTCTAGCCTGGTAATGTAGGTCAGGGAGAGCTCTGTGGCTTTTAAATTCATATGGCAAGATTACTCCGTAAATCGGACTATGTTGACAGCAGAGCTTTTTTCAGTTGAAAATAAACCAAATGTTTATGGTTGACTTTTGCTGATAGTTGCCAGTAACTGCATACAGTGAGGATAGCGGAGGGTTCTTCTTCATGATACGCTTGTGCACATTTCGAAGTCACTCAGGAGGGGCACATTTGCTGAGTCCCTCTAAGACCAGGTAGAACAAGGGAACAAGGGAAATATTTATATTGATGCCTCTCACTGGGAAGCCTCATATACTGTGTGAATCCAGGCAGACCTTCCTGAGTTACTGCAGACCTTCTTGCAGGAGGACATGGTGCAGTTGGGAGACAAATGGATCAGCTGGACTTCTGGTTAAACACCAGATCCAAAATATCCCTGTCCTCCAGTATAATGAGCAGCGGTGGTACTTTCACTCTTGAAAAGCCTACAAAATCATGGAATATGGTTTATTATTGTATGAAAAGATTTAGCAAACATCTGATACAATTCAATTCTTATCACACTTATTTCTGTTTGAGAAAAAATATCCACTGTTTTTTCCTGGAGGGTAGTGCTGGTAAGCTGTTACTAGATCTCAATTTTTGCCTTGTGAATTCTGTTGATGCATTTGGAGTGCCTAAGCATTTGACAGTCATCTCATTTGACACGTATTTCTGTGGCTGTTTTGTATGTACAACTGTGGCTGTTACCCTTCGACATACAAAGAAGTGCTCTCAAGCCTTTATTATTTCTTAGGTGTTGCCTTTTTCTCCTTTGCATTGCCATTTATAAAATGCAGGCTTTATTCATAAACGTGTATTCTGTGTAGCGTATCTGTCAGTGCACTTAGAGCTCATGTGGTAGCAGTGTTAGAGTGATCTCTGCTGATGCAGAAGGCAAAGACCCTAATTTGGTTTGATTCCAGCGTCAGGACTAGGTCACCAATCTTCTTACTGGGATTTAGCAATTGCCTGCTTTTTTTTTTTTTTTTTTTTTTTTTTTTTTTTTTTTTTTTTTTTTTTCTTTTTTGGATTAGTGCTGGCTTTTTAGGATTGCAAGCTCAAACTGTATTAAAGAAGATTGCCCTGATAAAAACTATGCCATGTTATACAATGTCACCAATGCTAGGTGCAAGTATGTAGCTATAGCATAGACATATTTACCTAAATACTTCTATTAAGTACTTAGTGGTAGGCATTAAAAGTGACTGGTTTCAGGAATAGTAATGTACTGTACACAAAAAATATGAAGAAGCAGGTAAATTATAGTATCACTGTGAAGGGGAGGAAAAAAAATCATTTTTCCCTACGTGTTGAAATATGTTCTAGGTGAATGTAAGTTTCTCTTGTGTGGTATTCATTCTCAAGCAGAGGTGGAATAGTACTTCAGATTTTTATTTCAAACTTCTTGAATATGTTAGTTGTCTACAGGGATGTACAGGCAGGTCCATGCATAAAAATGTTAATAAAGAACTAGAGCATTTGGAGAGTTTGAATTGGCATGCAGCTTTCAGGAAGAGCACTCTGTATGGAAAAGAAAGCCTCTTATTAACTAAAGCTTTCTGAAATTGTCAAGTTCTAATTCTTTCCACATTTGACTAAATTGTTTTGGGTTTTTTTTTCCCATGTATTGTGTTTGGATGTGTGACCTGGGATGTTTCCAAATACAGCTTACCCATGAAATTTAGTTAGTAGCTGTAGTTAAGTACATGGAAGATTAAACAGCATTTCCTTGTGGGAGTCAAGAAGTGAACGTTTTTTGCTTAAAACTTACTATTTTCTTTGCCACCCAAAAGGGTATTGGGAAATTCCTGTTCAGTATCTCCTTGCTATGAAGCATAAACTGAGTGTTACACCAATAAGTACATCCAAGAGACAAACATCCTCATGCATGTTCAATTTCAATATTCTGTGTATACCAAAGCAGATTTTTCTCCAAGAAATATAAAAATAGTTGAAGTAAGGATTCATTTCTTAGATTCTTTTTTTTTCTTACAGTTTATTTCAATTTGTCTATATTGATCTGCCCATACAGGAGATGTAGCAGGACGTTTGTTATTTGCTCTGCCCATCTGCTTGCTTTGTCAGTTTATTGTACAACTTTCTACAAGCAACTTCTGTGAAGGTTTTGCTCTGTAACAGAAATGACTTTCTTTACTATATATTATGTTATGTATAGAACATCTTTCTCAACGTTTTTTACTTTCAGAGGAAACAAAATGTTGATTTTCTGGAATTTTCAGCAGAGACAGCAAGGGACTAAGAGGGCTAAACTCCAGTGGTTATGTTTTGTTTCTAAACAACCTCATCTTGCTACTTATATACTGTTGTCTGTGGGATGCACTTCATTAAACTGGGGGAAAACTTGGTGATTTTCTGCCAATTAACACTACAGGAGAGATTCTCCATCCTGTTTTTCTTCCTGAATGTTACCCACTTATGTTCCTGCTGAGGGTTACAGTTGGGAAATCATAGATCCCCAGAGAAATTTGAAGTTTTTTTCCTCCTCTGTCACCTTTCTCCTTCATTGCCTTTTCCAAGTGGAGAGAAACCAGAGGAGATTAAGAAATACAAGAACAAATGCAAAATTACAAATGAGTGGAAGGGCAATGAAGTCAAACTTCTTAGGAATGGCTTTATGCATTTATCTTCCTTGGGAAAAATTAACCCTCTG
>NW_024962263.1:43052365-43124394 GCF_019238085.1 Lagopus leucura
AAAAAAAAAAAAAAAAAAAAAAAAAAAAGACTAAGCATTTTCTGTTGGAAATGTTATGGCCTAAAATGCAATGATTAGGCCTTCATATTGTGTCCAGTTCAAACTCTTCCTCCATGGAATATGAGAAATGTCACAGTAAGTAGATTGTTATTTCACATAAAGATAAAAATAGGTTCTTTACCAGAATTATTGAGATTGACTCTCCTTAGATGGTGACTGGAGGTCATGGTAAACTGCTCCTCCACATTTGGAATGACACCAAACATTTTCATACTCATAAGGTTGTATATATTTGCAAGTGCAGATATTATGTGCATTAAATTATGCAAGTATTGGCATATGCACATAAAATTCTGACATATTTACAAAGTTTAGATCCCTTCTATAGAAATAGGGTTCTCATTACAAAAGTGAACTAGGAAGCTTGCATGCACTGGCCTCCTTTACTCACAAATGAATCATACTTTTTCCAGGATTGGCTCAGTTTTTATGGACGATGCATAACTGGTGAATAAAGGCTGTGAATGCTGTCAGACAGCTGGAATTCAGTGACTCTGAGGCTTTACTCTACATATCTCAGCTGGGGGAGTTTGCGGGAAGAGTGCTTGCTGCGGCAAGTACAAAGTATTCCTGACAAATAGCTAATCATTTACATTTGTGTGTGTTGCAGGAATAATTGTAGAAGCTGAAAGGTGGAGAGTGTGAAAGTTCCCCCTTGTGTATGATAGTTAGGTGATGCCACATGCATCTCAAATTTTCAGGGCATTTTCTTGTGTTTGCACCATCATGTTGATCTGTGCAGCGTAGAAACTGGGCTGTCAATAGAAAGGCAATTTAAATTGAAACAGTAACATGAAATAAAATCAGAGGTCTGAACATGGAATCTTCTTCATCGTGCATTGTAGATTAGAAAAATTAGCTAATACTTTGCCACCAAAAGGAATGAGGGAAGAGGAAGACATGAGTACAGTCACATGCCAAAATGCATTACTCCATGCAAGACTGGAGCCAGCCCACACATTTATACAGTGTATTGTTGAGATCCATTGGAAAGTGCAAATGATAATTAGGAATGTGAACCAGATAACCTCAACGTCATTTAAAGTTCAATTATTTCTAAAAGGATTTCATGATATTAATCTTTTCGTTCTTCTTCCAGCAACAGTGCCCACTGGAGTTATTACAGTAATTGTACAGAAGTTAAGGCCAGAATAGTGCTAGTGTTGCTTGTTCACTGGCAGTGTGACAGCTTGTCTGAGGAAAACGGTGATGTTTGTGCAGAAGGAAATGTGCACTTTCCATGTGAAACCCAAGTCCACAGCTGTGATAATGGTTTGTCTCTGCTCTTTGGCTGAACAGCAAGGAGGCGAAGCTCCCACTCAGTGGGGTGCATGACCTTGTAGCTACTACGCAGTGCAGATGCTGGGTATGAGGTGGCACAAACAAATCCCATTATAGCTCATTTGGCTGGGGGACCATGTTCCTGGATTTCCCTTACCTATAAACTCACTCAGTGTGATTGCTCGTAATTGCTTTCAAACAGCACATGCATACCTTCGTGCTGCAGACAGCTTCCCCCTTCAGCCTTTGCTCAGCATTTTGCGTACACGTGAGACTGCAGCATTGTCTGCAAAAATAGCGCTGCTCTGAAAATATGACACTTTGGGGGCTGCAAGAGCTTTAATTTCTAGGAAGCGGAGGGGGTTGTTTTCTACTCTTCAGCTGTTCATACTATTTCCCTGTCAGTGAGAGGAGGGTAATCTGCTAGTGAATAAAAATAGAGCATGAGAGTAGACTAACTCTCTGTGCTTTCATCAGGTTTACAACAATTAACCCCTTACCAACTGTGGAGGTGCAAGGGAGTGCCATCATCCCAGTTGTGTGGGATGGAGGGAGCAGAGAGAATAATTGACTTTCTAGTAATGTTGTTATCCTTGTAGAGCTAAAATGAAAAACTGAGTTTTTGAGCTCGCCACTCAAAATTATATGCTATATTTTACCTTGGTCTGATCATCTCATATGGGACAGGGGTAGGATGGAAGGATGTTCGCTGAAGAAGCTCCCTGAACTTGTAGATGATGCAAAGGACATACATTATTGTTCCATCCGCCAAGTCCTTGTGTTTTTTCCTAAAATACTTAATTTGAATAGAATCATAGGATATCCCAAGTTCAAAGGGACCTATTGGGATCACTGAGTCCAACTGCTTGCTCCATATAGGCCCACTCAAATATCAGGCCATATGTCTGAATGCATTGTCCATACACTCCTTGAAGTCTGGCAGCTTGGGGCTGTGACTGCACCCCTCAGGAGCCTCTTCCAGGGCCTGAGCACCCTCTTATGTAGACCCTTTTCCTGATAATCCAACCTAAAAAATTGCATTAATCATTTCTTTCTCTCTTTTTCACTGCTTCAGAAAAAGGCTATCATCAGCAAAGATACAGAAAAGGAGAGCATCCCTTGAGTGGATTAGGGCATTGTATGGGGATGGAGGCATGTTGAGAAGGGGCTTACTGTGGAAGAGTGGCAGAAACCAGCCAGTGAGAGTGGAAGTGGAGGAAAGGGGAAGTGTCAGATAGGGTCAGTAGTGCAGGGTAGTCCAGACCACTGCAAAGCCAGGTGGGGGGTTACTGGGGAGTGGAGCAGCAGCAGCACGAATAGCTGATGTGGAGAGGATTGAGCCTGAGCTGTTTCTGGGGAAAGCCAATAGGTACTTGGAGAGCCTTTTGTGAACTTCTGCCTCCTGAGGAGGAAGAGGCTTGGGTCCAAAAGCAGAGGAGAAACTGGCGAGGAAAGATGGATGCTGTTTCTCACTGCCTTGCGTGTGGGAATTGCTGGTGGGTGAAGACCTGCCAAGTTTACTGCTGTTGGCTCTTCTCGCTGGGAGCTTGACTGGAAGGCTGTTTTTTCTAATTTCAGTTCTGGATGAGAGCTATGGGCTTTATACAGTTGCAGGAAAGAGTCTCTGAAAAGTTTAATCTTTGCACTCTGACTTCTATACTCATTTATACTGTTCAATATATGTTTTGCATTCTTTCTATGATCTTGCCTTCCCAAAACATGAAAAAGTATCTCTTTTTTCACATCTCTACATTTCCTTTCATCTCATTCATGCATGAAATATAACTGAGAGTATTTCTGTAGGAGTCTCATTCCATATTGACCTTTCACAAGAACTATTCATTTGCATGGCCAATATTTTATAGCATGGAGTTTGGTTGCTTTTCTACTGTGATGTATTTATTTATTCACTAAAAACATTACAAAGGCACAAAGCACATTCTTTTGGCCTGCTGAGAATTGCTTGACATTTTGATATTAAGCTGTGATTCACAGTAACCAGGAGACTTTCATTGCCTTGGTCTTGTCACACTGAAACTATGGAATGGGAAGGTTTAGGGTGGGTAACTTAACCTTTCTCTATTCCTCCTCCCGTTCTCTCCCTGCTGAAGCAATGATGCCCACACCTTATCTGCTGTGCTAATTTGAGTACTTGGTAAACTAAAAGTAATTAACAGGAGTGTGGGAGGTCTGCTCATTTCCTTTAATTATGTATTCCCAGCTAAACTTCTTAATTTCCTCTGTATTTATGCAGATGCTGCCCCTCACTGTTTTTGTGCTTTATGTGGGCAGCAGCGGTGGCTCCATTTCCAGGCAGTGTGCGTCCCTAAGTGATAGAAGCCCCCCTAAATCCTGCTCCAGCAATGGCTCTGACTTGGGAAGAGGCACTTGGGCAGCAGCTCATCTGTCTTAATACTGATGGGCTTTTCTGTGAACAATAAGAAAAGTTGTCTTTGTAAGGTTAACTCTCAGCCATCACCCAGGAAAGAGAACATCCTGCCCAGGGAAGGCTGCCAGGTACATACACATGGTGTTTCTGAAGCCCTCTTGCAGCATCAACATTTTCTTGTATTCAGATGCAGTAAGATTTCTGTGAAAAGTGGCTCAGTGTAACTTGGGTACTGTCCTAGGGAAGGAGGAGGATGGATTTTGTCACAGACAAAAAAATAAGCCATGCAAGTTATTCCAGGCTTCTCATGTTTAGTCCCACTTGCTCACAATGTGTAGAAATCCTGAGCGTTTTTATTACAGCACAGCCACATACATCTTGTGCAGTTCCCTGTTAAAACATTGTACCTTGCAGCTGCTAGCTCCTATTTCTCAAAGCTGACATCTGTGTAGCTGCACAAATTGGCCATGTAAAACAGCTCTCATGTTGACCTTGTGTGACTCCTAAATTAGGACACTGAAGTGTGATGAATCAAATGTAGGTGGTGCAGTGATGCAAGCAGTAGTATGTTCAGGTAGTCTGCTTATTTATCTCCATTTGGTGTAATTGCTTAGTCTGCCACCAAGTAGAAATGCTTGGCAAAATATGGCATTGCTTATTTGCAGCAGAGATGTGACCATTTGGCTTGAGGGTTCTGGCTTTGTTCCTCTGTATGCACCAGTAGTGGAATTGTTTCCATGAAGCAGCAATATAAAACCATCAAGCTCTGTTAACTACTTCCAAGTCTGGGGGAGAAGAATTAACATTTGTTTGAAATTATGAAGGAGCTGGGGTGCTTTTTTTTTTTCCTGATCCAGGGCTGGATGTGTGTGACAAAGACGTAAGTAAGTCTAGAGTTGCTTGCCCAAATAATGCTAGAAGACTCAGTAAATTCAGTTAGATTAGTACTCTACAACTTCCTGAAGGGAGGTTGTGGTGCAAAAGGGTCTGGCCTCTTCTCCCAGGCAAATAGTAGGACCCGAGGAAACGGCAAGAAGTTATACCAGAGGAGGTTTAGGTTAGATATTAGGAGAAACTTTTTCTCTCAAAGGGTGGTCAGGCACTGGAATGGCTGCCCAGGGAGGTGGTGGAGTCGCCGTCCCTGGTGGTGTTCAAGAGGCGCCTGGATGAGGAGCTACGAGAGATGGTTTAGTAGCCTGTGGCACTGATAGGAATGGGAGGGTGGTCAGACTGGATGATCTTGAAGGTCGTTTCCAACTTGTGATTCTGTGAACGTCTGTGAATGTCTTATAAGTACTTACCAGTCACTTCTGTGGCTGGTTTTTCTGTCATCTGAAGAATGCATGTTAGACTGCAGCAGCCACTCCTACAATCTTCCTATCAATAAAACCATAGAGTATGTTTCCCTCAACCCTATCTAATGTACCACTGGAGCCTCAACAGAAATACTGATTTGAACAAAAATTGGGTTATGCTCTGCTACTTACTCCAGCATTGTTCCTAATGTTTTTGCTGAGTGTTAGCAAACCTCTTTTTGTTTTTATTTATTTAATTTTCTGTTGGCTTGTTATCACTTCTAAAATAGTTGGAGGCCAGCTTTGTTGGCATAGCCCCATCAGTTTGGATTGTGAAATATTCACACATCCCGGCCAACACTGCTGGATGGGCAGCGTGGTGTGGGTACAGCTGTACTGACAGAGCTGCGTTTTCCTCTGCTCCATTTGTATAACTCAGAGAGCTGGTGCAGTTCTGAAAATGCATGTGCCCACTGAGGGGCTCTGGTGACACTGCCATCATGGTGGGGTGATAAGGGGATGCAGCTCCAAGTGGGTGACCTTTGAGGAATGACAGGCTGTAATGAATATATTTGGCGTCACTTGACCACAAATGGCCACTGTGTAATGCAGACAGAAGACAATGTCTGCAATGCTCTGGATTTGCCCTCATTATTTAAATGAAGATAAATTTGGAAGAAGCATTCTGTCTTCTGTTTCAGCATTCTGCTGGCTTTTGAAGTAATTAATGTATTTCCATTCTGCTTAAAGTCGTGTGTATGTTATAGATAAAGAAACTGCCTGGCTGACATCAACTGAAATATTTATGTATGTGTGTGTGCATGTTTGAAATGAAGCCAGGAGATTTTTTCCTTTAGCTGAGGCGCACGTAGGGAAGCAGACAATGTCTGATGGCCCAAATAATTTTGAACTCCTTGTCATAGCTAATGCACATTAAAGTTGGCACAGGTACTTATGAATAGGACATTTCTGACTGAGGCTGTGGGATTTTTTTTTTTGGAAAATTCTTTCTCAATGTCATATATTACACTGAGAACTAGGATGACCTGAATTTTTACTGTCCAATAAAAGAGACGATGATGCTCCTGCTAAAAGCTCTTGGTGTAGACAATGAGTTATCTTTTCATATAACATTCTAGCAATAAAAAAGGTCAGTGGAATGCTGAGAAAATGCTTTTTTATCCATTTTTATTCCATGTGAGATACTAGGCTCTCACATTGATCTCAGCAAATGGTTTGTTTGTATTTCCCTGTATGTTAGACAGAAAAGGATCTTGGAATTAATCCACAATATTACCAAAGCAAGAAATGGCTACACATTTGGCTTTTCCTCCAATGGATTGCTGAAATCTCAGCTCTGATAATCCATTGCAGGGAATATTTTTACCATTGTTTGTTACCACCGTTGCAAATGGAGTACACTCTGTTTTACTGAGGTATATCCTCACAATAAATCTGAGGTTGTGATTTGTGAAAGACAGAATAGATCTCTTAATTGGTGTTTGCAATATGACATGTGCTGACTTGTTTTAAACTCCCCAGCAAGACCTGAGTTCTTAAGAAAAGTGAATTTGCCCCATTCAGTTGATTCTTATGAAGCTCCAGATTAATAGATCTGAAAAAATTAATGAGTTGAAGTAAATCATTTCTGGATCGGGTTTGAGGTTTAAACAGTAAAGATGCTATTTTAGTAGTTATGTTTATTTTTCAAACATGATTTTTTTTTCCCCTCTTCATTTCCCACAGAAACGTTCCAGAGGTCAAGTGCTATTCGACAAAGTGTGTGAGCATCTGAACCTTTTGGAAAAAGACTACTTTGGGCTAACGTACAGAGACGCAGAAAACCAAAAGGTATCATACAAAATGGTGATTTTCCTTTGGCATGTGGATATCAGAGCTCTCCTGAGGTGCCCCCAGACAGTTGCAAACAGTACAGAAGCTGTTTTGTCTTCTCATCTAGTTGTATATGTGTACCTTGAGTTATTACTTTTATAACTCCTAGAGCATCCCCTGGGTTTCCTTGGCTTCTGTCTGTGTGAGCATGAAAGAATTTAATCATACACCTCATTCTCCTTCTAGTTTGATTTGTTACATTACTGTCATCGATGAGAGTCGGTTCTGTGTTCCTATATACTGCTAAGAATATAATATTAATATGTGGCTTATTTAATAATACTAGCTTGTGGTACAGATAGGCAGGAGTACTTTCACTTCCAAGAAATCTTGACTTCCAGTCAAGAAATCTTGACTTGACCTAGCTTAACATAGCATTGCTCATTTGCCTAAACGCATAAGCAATTGACAGCAATAGTGAATCCCATTCTGTTTTTCTACAGCTCATGTTTAGCATTAATTGAGCTGTGTATTAACAGTATCAACGGAGTGCAGGGTGATCTAAGGCTCACGTAATATGTGGATTATTGTGGGCACATTGTGATGAAAGGGAGAGTATCAAAGAATACTTCAAGTGCTGCATGGTGGGGTTTTTTTTTGTGTTTTTTTTTTGTTTGTTTGTTTGTTTTTGTTTTTTTGGACATTTTATGACAAATATTTTTAAAGAATTCAGTAACAAAACTTCTTAACAAAGATCACCAGGTTAAGTTACTTTGTGCTTTGTATGGTCTCAAAGGTCTTCCCTGATAAGGCTGGAGTTATTACTGCCTCTTTAGTTCCTTATGTCAGGTGAGAACAACAGCTTTTTTTTCCAGGCTTCCCTTTGTTTCAGCTATATATGATGCATAAGAAATGAGTGGGTTCTTTTTCTTCCCCTTTCTTACTGATTTCTAAATATGAGGATTCTGTTCCTGTTTTGGAAAGTCACTTAAGCAGACGCTTAAGCAATCCGTGCTAGTCCAAGATAATACTTAACCATATGCTTAGTTTTGCATTGTAGTAAAAGTTAAGCAAATGTCTAAGTACATTTCCAGAGAGGGATGCTTTCCTGTACTGGAAAGAAAAAAAAAAAAATCATTCATTTTAAACAGGTAGCTTAGAAATGTAGATCATCACTTACTTTAGAGAGCTAAACAGCTGAAAATGGAGTGAATCCCATATTTATAGATCAGTAACATGCACATTTCTAGTGTCAAAGTACTTAGCAATCTCATCTCCATCCTTTGCCAGACACCTTCCAGCCAGAAAATATGCGCGCACATCAAGTGTCACATTTGAATATAGAAATCTTAATGCACATTTAATTTCTTGGTGCATAGTGTGCTTTTACAGAAAGCTTAGAAATAGATGGAACTCCTCAGGCTCATGTCTTGTACCACTAAATGCATTTGGACAGCTGCAACCTGGTTGTTTTTCTTGGGTGTAAGGGTTGTTGTGTTCTGCCTGTTTGATATTTCTGTAATATTTTTTCTATGATACATCTGTTTTTCTTTCTTTGGACAAAGTGGAACTTTCCTCAGGGAGGTGGACTTTTTGTTCTGGGTTTTGCAAGGCATATTAAATATTAATTCGATTCCATTACAAGATGAGACAGAGCTGTGGGGTCCTTACCTTCCCATATCACAGAGGCAGGGCAGGGGGCTCTATGAGTTGCCAGCTATGGCCATGGTGGCTGCAATAAAGGACCTCAAATTCCTGCTTGCCTCTGGAGGAATTTGGTTTTAGTCAGCAGTGCTCCTTGGCAACCATGGAATAGTAGCAAATCGCAGAGGTAATCCCTCAGTTCCTCAGTAAGGCTTTGTGTGATCTCCTTACAAAGCCACCAGGTTTGGGGCAACACGGATGAGGGCAGCCCTGGCAGCAACTCTGCTCCTGGAGTTGCCCTCATGTTTACAGGGAGTTACAAATGGGGCAGTGTCTTATGGCACACTTGCACATCTTCTATGAAGATCGGTAGCAATCCGCATTCTGAAAGTTACCATTACCCCTGTCCACTGTTGCTCCAGAGAGAAGAAGGTAGGCATGCAGGTTTTCTAGCTTTGTCTTATAGCACTGTTTTAAAAATGATGTTGATTGTGTTTTCTAACTCAAACTGAAGAAAGGAAACATTTTCTTTTCAGAATTGGTTGGACCCTGCCAAGGAAATCAAAAAGCAGATTCGAAGTAAGTTTGTTATCATTGTATTTTTCTTCCAGTGGTTCTGGAAAACTTTTCCTTTTGGTATACCCAGACCCCCAAAATTGAGAAAACATAAACTTCTTTGTCTCCAAACTGTTTTTATCTTTTCCACTGCTAGCACTAGACACAGCCTTAGTTTCCCAGTCAGTGTGGCCTCTGTACATATGGAAAGCTGCCTCACAGATACCTGAGGGTTGGAGAGCCTGTTCCCTTGTTGGCCTCCATCATGCAAAGGGTCTGGCTGGTGTCCCTGGTGTGGTGTCCCATAGCTTGGTGTCCCAAGTTGGAAGATCTTGGTGGCAGGTGGGCTGCAGAGCTGTAGCATCATACATTCCATTATGGTTGCAACCCCCCCAAAAAACATCCATAGCAGAGGTGTCCTGACACTGCGAGGCACAGGGGCCTTCCTCACTGCACCTTCCTGTGGGAAGAAAGCTTCTCACCTCAGCCCTCTGCCCACAAGAACTGAGGGGCAGGTGTGCCACAGACCCCTCATCCCTACCTACATGCAGAATCATGGAATCAGAATTGTTTGAGTTGGAAGGGACCATCTAAGGCCATCAATTTCAGATCGCCTGCAGTAAGCAGGAAGACACCTACTAGAGCTAGATCAGGTTGCTTTGAGCCTCATCAGCCTGACCTTGAGTGTCTCTAAGGACGAGACATCCACCACCTCTAGGCAACCTGTTCCAGTGCCTCGCTACCCTTACTGTAAAAAACTTCTTCCTTATTCAGTTCAGTCTGAATCTCCCCTCTTTTAGTCTGAAAGCATTTCACCTTGTCCTTTCACAACCAACCCTACTTAATGAGTCTGTTCCTTCTTTCTTATAACCCCCCTTTAGATACTGAAAGGACGCTATCGGGTCTCCCTGCAGCCTTCTCTTCTCCAGTCTGAAAAGCTCCAGCTCTTTCAGCCTGTCATATATACGTATAAATATATATACACACACACACACACACACACACACGTATACTATACTTATATATATGTATATATGTTACTTATTTGTGCTACTGATGTTTATATCAAATCCAGGCACACTGTTAGTACGTGGGTACTGAAATACTATTCTGATGCAAAGATAACACTTTAAAATACCTTCCCTTCCTGCATTTCAAAAGCTTGAACTTTGCTTCTGAAATGAATGTTCAATTCACAGAGAACCAGTCAATATTCTGCTTCACGTGAATATTTTTAAAAGTCCTGTTGTTAAATGTAGCTGTCTGCTACATTAGAAATTCAAAAAAGTATTGAAGGAAAACTGTGTCAGGACTGCCAGGCTCGAAACTTGACCTGCCTTTTTTTCACCCTCGCTTTTTCAAATTGATGAAATGTTTGTGTGTGTTACTTTTTTTCACTGGAAAACCTGAGTATTTTTTGTCATTGCCCATTTTGTAAATAACCTAGTACCTGTGCTTTTACAAGCAAACCCATCTGATGGTTCACATTTCTTGGATCGGGCCTGGCAAATGAGTCAGTCCCCTCTCTGGGATTCAAAGGATTGAATCCTCTGCTGCTGTAAGCAGCTGCACCTTTCCACTAGTGTTATTTTCATTATAAGTAAATGATCAGCAAAGAAGAGCCATGAAAATCAGTGCTCCATTATATGCTTCTTCTTAGTCCGTGAGGAAGATGCTGAAGACCTTGTTGAGGCAAGTTATGCTGATTGTCAGTGCAAGGAAAGCAGCTCGGCTTCAAACTGCTGATGTGAAATGCATTAAATATGCGCCCAAGCTGTGAGTTGGACAGTGAAAGGTTGTGACAGTGAGAGATTAACCAGGGCAGAATAATGTAGAGCTGGATGTGGAATGGGCACAGTTGTATTTGCAGGAGAAGACAGTGATAATTTACTTGCTCTGAGAATTCACCATAGAAGTTGGGAACAGCAGAAATGTGGAAAAGTAGGATTCTTGCGCACAACACATCGTAAATGGCACAAAACTACATGTGTGCTGTATAGCACTCAGGTATTCATGATTCTACTGCAAACAGTGGCAATTTCTTTCCAGCAACTGAGAAACAAGGATGTCACTATATCTATGGCCTCTGGTTGTCCCCATTGGTTTTAACTTACTGCATATTATTTAAGCCCCTGTAACTGAGGGGAGAACGCTTCTCACTTCTTATCTTAACCAGCCATGTTTTGCATAGGGTGAGATTTCCTTGAGATCTCTACGTAAAATATCTCCAAACGCTCAATCAGGAAGATCTTGCAGTATTTCCAGTCAGGCATTCACTCTGTCCAGCATGTAACCTTTCTACACCAGATATACTTTGAAAACTCATGTTCATTAGCAGGTGCCTGGACACAAGGTGCCTCTGGATTAAAGGTTGAAAGTTCATCAGGAGACCTGTTTTTCACAGCATGAACAAGCATTTTCTTATTACACAGCCAGTACAGAACTTTCTGAGATAGATATTTACTTAGTTCTAGTTAATCTGTAATTAGATTATTTTCTGCGATAATTTCTGAAATATTCAATCTATTTCATAAAATTTAAATGTCATTACTTCATCTTTGGTTTCTCGAGTGCAGAAATACTTATGTACATAACTTATGTACATATGCAATGCATATTCCACAATGAAGGCCTCAGTGAAAAGTCTTATTAATGAGATACCACCATGGTGCTTGTTAGCATTTTTCTGGTTTGGGATTTAGTTGCTGCTTTTCATTTGCTTTAGAGACAAGCATTAGTATAACCTCTCTCTTGTTAAAAAATAGTGTTGATGTTTACATTGCAGTATTCAACACTTTTTTTTTTTTTTTTTCCCCAGTCTTTATATTCTTATGAACAACATCTAAAGCTAAATCTCCAAAACACTTTTTGCTAAATAGTTGCACTGATGCAAGCCACTGTCTCACAGGTCACCTAAACTGACTTGAAATTACTAAGTGGAAATTCCCTCACTCTGTGCTTAAGGCCACTTTCCAGCTACAGTCTCTGCATTTGTTCTTGCAGCATTCTGTCACTCAACAGTGGCTGCCATTCTGCTGCTCATTTGAAACCTACTTTGCCATGTTTCCAGGGCCTATGTGGGAATTATTGCTTTTAGAGTTTGCATAAGCTGTGTTTTCAGATGGTTAATTCCAGTAAATATTTTTGTTTTTTTTTTTCAGACTGAATTTTTGTAAGTATTAGCGGTGAATTGCTACTCCCTTAGGGTCCTCACCTCAGTGAAAATCTCACTAAATAAGAAAAGAGCTGTAAGATCTGATCTAATACCATAATTGTGAAAGGGAAAATTAGTATCTCCAGAATGGTACGCAAGAAAAAGATACTATATCCTATTCTTATTAATTTTTTGACTGGATTATTTTTAAGTTTGCTGGTAATCAAATAGCATGAACATCTCCATTTGCACTCCCAGTGCGCTTTCAGTAAACTTGTGTTCTTTTCCAGGTGGTGCTTGGCAGTTTGCATTTAATGTGAAATTCTACCCTCCAGATCCTGCCCAGCTATCTGAAGATATTACCAGGTGTTTAAAATATTAAATATATTTCTAGAATGGCCTTAAAAAGCTGTTCTTGAGAGAACTTATTCTCTAATTATCCAAGAAAAGGGATGTTTTATATCCCCACTGACTTGCTTTCTCTTATGAGCTTATGGAAAATATGTGATGCTTTGACAGAAAGGACACTGTGAATACTGTTTGGTTCTCTGAGCTCAGACAACGTTTCTCATTTATTTATTTACAATCTAACACCACAATCAAGCTTTTCCCATATATGTGTTCTGGAGAATTTATTTTGATTTTCACAGAGATTCCCAATGTTTAGTTTTGCCAATAGTAACAAGATTTTGTTGTTAGCAAAATCATAACTATGAAAGAGGAGAACAAGCATGATTGTAAATTTTGTGTACTGTTTGGCTAGGTGTGTGGTTGGTGTGCATGTTATGATGAATGCGGTGATAATGAGCTCTGTTGAAGGGAAGGATTGCTTTTATCCTTCTTTACCCTTATCCTACTTTTATTGCTTTTGATTAGGTTCAAGGTACACAGGCTGTATCTTTGGTAAAAATATTTGAAATGTTTTCTTATTCCTCCCATTTGGTACAAATCCGTTTTCTGTACCAGCTCCATGTTATGGTAAGCTGTGTTGGCTAAGACATCAAAAATCATACCTCACCTCCAAGCAAGGGTCAGTTGGCATTAGGCTGGCAGCAAAGCTCTTGGAGGAGTCAGGATTTCTTTCTTGCCCTTAAACCTCCCAAGGTAACTACGTGTCTTAACCGCAAAGCCAACGCTCTTCAGTTTTTCCTGGTTTCTTCTAATCAGTGCTTACCTCTGTGCTTTTAACATCATTTACTGTTTAAATGTATTTTTGAGAAAGCTTCTCAGTTTACTAAAGAAATATCTTTTATTGAATGCCTTAGAGTTTGGCTGCTCCTTAGGGAATGATATTTTATGTTTCTCCTTAAAGAAAAGAATTATCAGTTAGCTGTATCTTAGTGACATGTTATATAAACCTACGGATAATTCTCCTGAGCCACCAAACAAAATGACAACATATTTTATCAAGAAATCTCCATGCAGCTTTATAATGATTAATTAAGCTTTGCTACCCACAAGTTAGGCAAAGGATATTTTTAATTCTTAATTCTTGCTAATGCAAGAAGCTTTGGGCTTGGGCATTTCCGCCTCTCAGAAGTGGCTCCTTTGCTGGTGGGGCTGGAGGAGCTGTGTGTGAGCAGAGGCGGTGCTCCTTTGCAGGTACTACCTCTGCTTGCAGCTGAGAGATGACATCGTGTCTGGCCGGCTGCCCTGCTCCTTTGTCACCCTCGCCCTGCTGGGCTCCTACACTGTGCAGTCTGAGCTTGGTGACTATGACCCCGATGAGTACGGCAGTGACTATGTCAGCGAGTTTCGCTTTGCACCGAATCACACTAAAGAGCTGGAAGATAAGGTGATTGAGCTGCACAAGAGCCACAGGTAGGTGGGTGGAGACTGTAGGTGTTGCATTTCAATTCATATTCTGTTTCCTTAATATCACTGCTCAAATTGGTTGTTTTTCTTCAGGGGAATGACACCTGCTGAGGCTGAGATGCATTTTCTGGAGAATGCCAAAAAGTTATCAATGTATGGAGTAGATCTCCATCATGCCAAGGTATGGACTGCAGTTCTTCTTGCTGGGAACCCACAATGGTCATCTTTCTCATGTACCTGAATTTGCATGGACTCTGATTTATTCTTTCTTGCTGTTCTGAGACAGGCAGATTGGGGGATAAATCACTAGTCAATGTGAGGAAAGGTGACTCCCGGGATAAGCATCTTGTAACTGGAATGTGATTCAGCCTATAGACTATATGATGTTTCACATCAACACTCTGTGCGGAATAAACAGCCAAACCCTTTGGGAAAAAAATGGACACAGTAATCAGAAAGGATATTAGAAGCTATCTGGAGAGTGATCAATTGTCATTTCTTTCCGCTACATTTTGCAATTTAATAAGGCCAAGTATGGCATCTTAGCTAAATAAACAGATCATTTCCAACATGCAAAGAACTCTGAAGCAGTCATTCAGCTGTGCTGAAGACCTAATCAGATTGATAGTCACAGGGAAGCAGCAGCTGATCTCTCTTCTGAATTGCGGTCGTTTCAGTTGACTAGAAGGGCAGTAATTTTGCTGGAAACATTCTCCCACAATGAGGAGATTTCCCTAATGATCAGCAGGTTAAGTTAGAAACCAAAAATGGTCATTTCTCTTGTGGCATGGGAGAGTCACCTGCCAGCTTTGTATCTGGGACTTTTCTTTTTTTGCCCAAATAAGCAATTACTTCACCCTCCATTCTTCAACTCTTCTTCACTTATCAAAGTAAGGTTAATGGATGTTAACATCTCTGAGGTTAGCAAGCATCCTTGGCAAATGAGTACCAAACAAAGACTCCTGAACTGTGCAGAGCATTTTCTGTAAAGGTCAAATTGCTGTGAGCCTGTTTTTATGCTGCAACAGATCCTTTCAAGAACTGAGATAAATTTGCAGTTTGGATCTTCAAAGGGCCTGCAGCCATTTCCCTGGGGCGTTTCATAGGAATTGTGCATGTGTGTTACAAAATTCAAAGCAATATTTTGTGTTCTGTTAATTACCACTACTGAAAATGAAAAATCTGGGTATGGCTCAGTGGGCAGCACTTGACCAGGAGGCATGCTGCTGCTCTTCCTGTGTCTTGCAGACAGGCACAGAATCTTGAGGCACTTTTGGAGCAGAGATAGAAATGGATTGGTGAATATCACTCAGTAGCTTTTTTTCAACATCCTTTGTCCAACACAAAGAGATCTGCAGAACAGCAACAAAGTGAGTTCCTGTTCTCAATATGCTACGAGCTTCATTACTAAAATTTGACATACCATGGCATTAAGGGATGAGTGTTTTTCTTTTTAAATACTGGATAAAGGCCATGAAATTTAAGTTAGGATGTCCTGAGATAACCTTTCTTTTCTCCTCCTTACAAAGTATCAGTGTCCATTTTTACTTTTCTGTTCTTTATCTTGAAAGACTCAGAGAAAAGTAAGTTGGTAGGCAAGCCAACGTCTCTCTGAAGTAATTTTCTTAATGTTTAAAGCTGCATTGCTTACTGAATTGGGTATGTCTGTGGATTAAGAAACCCAGTAGCTATCTCAAAAATGGAGCTAAAAATGGGAAAATTAGAATCGGCATGAGAAGTAGCATTTAGTTTTAATTAGGCTTGCCGATGTGATGGGATGGTATCAGGCTGCTGGACAAGTGTCTCTGTGGGTGCCCTTTTGAAGTCATGCAGTGGCAGATGTCTCAGTGTCAGTGTCAATTCATTAAGGCTGTGCAGGTATCTGAGGTATTCAACAGATGCTGGGCTTGCCAACTGCTGTTAAAGCTAGCTCTCAATTAGCCAGCACAGGGCTACAATTAAAATTGTGTTCAGATAGACAGATTTGTCCTCTGGGCTGTCAGCATTCTGACAAAACCTCCCATTCATATGTAGAGCTGCAGGTATGTGCAGCTCGGTGCCTCCTGATGTTACAGCAAAGAGTGTTGTGTCCTGTGGCTCACGAAAAAAAAAACAAAACCAATTCCCCCAGGTTTTGGTTTGCACCAATAATATCACACTGAGAAGCAGCTTTTGATACCTACAAACAAGAAAAGCTTTGAATGCATTGAAATCTGCTGTAAAGGTGGAAAGGAAGAAAGAAAGCATTTCTCAATAAGGTTTTGGGCAAGTATAGCAGAAATAGCAGCCCTTCTATCTGCAGTTATATATCTTATGTAGGCATGTGAGCATATAAGGATCATTCCAGGCAATGTGATTACAAGCAATAAGACTTCATTTTTTTTTCAAATGTATTTGCTGTACTTAGAGCTTCCTCTTAGCCTAGGAAATTGGCAAACTGAACTCCAGCAAAAAAATTACTTTTTTTTTTTTTTTCTCTAGTGGCCCACCATGACCACATATACTGAAAAGATACCTTTGTGTTGTGACACCATCTTTTTTTTGGAGCACAACGTTCTTAACTGATGTGTCTTTTAACACTGAAGTGACCTTTTGGTCCTAATTCTGTGTTACATATCTGATTTTAAAACATCTTTTTTTTTTTTACTTCAAGCCATGCTGTTGCTTTCTTTTATCTGACCACGTATGCCTTTGTGCTCATCTTAAACATAATTAGACTTCTATTGGGTGGGAAAACTAGTAGCAAATTATTAATTCATTTCTTGATTATCACAGAGTGACATCTTCATAGCTGCTGTTGTTAAACTTGTAACTTTAAGTTATTTTAAAATAATTACCAAAGGACTCTATTCTTTAAGACAAACATTTGTTTTCTCCAACACTGTTAATGCTTAGCTAAATAAAAAATAGAATTATACAGGCTAGTGGTGATAGTAAACACTGAAGATTGGCTTAGACTATTTGAAAGCTTCTAAAGGAAAGCGAAGAATATAGTTCTTACTTAAAATACACATCTATTTAGGTATATTCTAATAGGATTTTGGCCAAAGCTTTTGTGATGCTAACATGTCTGACCTAAAGCTTGCTTCCCTGTCAAAATGAGTTGTAAACCTCCCAGATTTAAAATAATCTTTCTGATCTAATTGGCCAACTTTATGCCAACTGGTAATTTTACATACAACAGCAGAGAAGTAAGGAAGTGAAAATACTGAACATAGGCAGAACAGCATTAAAGAAGCTAGCAAATCAGCCAAAACCAAGAGGAAAAAAAACTACAGGAGAAAAATTGGTCTGATCAGAGCGTTTACTCGTGGAGTGTGGGAGATGCTGGGACTGGGAAATGTGTATGCAGTCCTACTTATTTTCAATCTTGCATTTACCCTAATGACACTTAAGTAATTAAAGTGTGCAATATGGTTAATATCATTATTTTAATACCATATACAATGTTACTCCCTCCTTTTGTAGTTTTTCTAAAAGATAACTTCCGAAACATGGACGTTGTCTCATTCTGCCCAGCCTTACTATTCCTTGCCTGAATGCAAGAAATTGTTGATGAGTAGGGTAGCACTCAGAAATAACATTGCTTAGCTGGTGCATTAAGAACAGATAGCTCAGGTAGAAACACAATATATGAGTGTCTGTATTGGGATTTAAAGAGAGAGTTGTTCAACAGTATATGTTGCCTGTTATTCCAGGATTCTGAAGGAGTGGAAATCATGTTAGGAGTTTGCGCAAGTGGCCTCTTAATATACCGAGACCGACTCAGAATAAATAGATTTGCCTGGCCAAAGGTTCTGAAAATTTCATACAAAAGGAACAACTTCTACATCAAAATCCGACCAGGGGAGGTAAGGAGATCCTGACACTCCCCACTGAACAAATCTTTTCAAAAAAATTGTGTTCTCATTGATTTGTTGATTTGTCATGTCTTTAACATTCCCCTTCATTTATATTTTTTAATTTGTGGTGATTTTCTTAGGAAAGATTAGGGAAATACTTTATTTAAAATACAGGTAAAATCTGTATTTTTCTGTTTACAACCCTGAACTCACATAAACAGCAAATATATATACTTATATATATAAAAAAAAATGCTGTTTGCTTGCAAAGAGCTCATTCATACTATGAATACTTTGGGAATTTAAGTAACATTTTGCTTATTCACGGAGTACTCATCATCCATCATCGTGTTGTGTATTGAGTTAGTGTCTGTTCATATTACTCACTAAGACATAGATAGGTCCTACCAAATTTTATAACCATATCATATTGTGCATTTGGAGCTCGAGTCGAAATCCAGAGACTGATAAAAACAAGGCCAACATCCATCATTCAGCATTTTGCTGGCTACATGCTTTTGCCCTTCCAGCCCCATAGAAGCTCACGTTCTGACCCGGGATGCAGTGTGAAATCTCGTATCGTGAGTGCCCTCTCGTGGCTCAGCCTGATGCATAGCAAATACACCGACAGTAACGTCTGTTAAGCAGGCGCTAACGCAGAAATAGGATGATAGATCATAGCAAAAATCCCAGGAAGAGTTCAAGATCATCATTAACAAAACAGTGTCTCAATTTCAACTGCTGGTACAGCAATCAATTTGTAACAGATTAAGAAAAAAAAAAATCCATTTTAGAGGTTGGAGCTACACAGCAGGACAGAAGTCATTTGGTTGAAGACTGGCATTTCTCCCTTAATGAAATATTACAGTGGGAATCCTGAGCCAACTACTGGCTTCATAAGTGACCTGGGAAATCTGCTGTGGCCATCACCGTAACTGGGACTTGAGCAGTTGCAGAGTTGTTATCCAAAATCCACAGTCCTACATCTTCTGTCACACAACAGACACAGTTTTAACAACCAACCTCACATCCTGAGTTTAATTTAAAAGAAAAAAAAGAAGAGCCACTGATGTTCTCAGTTCTGCACTCAGGCTCTCCTTTTGAGCTCTGCTGGTGTTGGTATGGTGCTTTCTGTGACCAGGTCATAGTTAGTTCCACAAAATGATCAGTGCAGTTGATTTCAGATTACATTTGATGATAATGTGAGTCACCATCCCATGTGTTGTTTCAATCATCTTCATCATTTCTGCTGTTTCCTGACGTGTTTCTCTCTTGTCAGTTCCCCATAGGGATCCAGGCTTCCTTACGAGTGCCCTTCTACTTTCTTTCCCTGATCACAGCAACGCTGTTTCACCTACTCAGCTATCTGCATGTAGTCATACAGCAGTTGCAGCTGTCACAGCTTTTGCACCTGTAATATAAATCTGCAGCACAATCTAGAGAGGTCACTTGGTGTCCCCAGCTAACTCTTTCAATTACCTGCTTTTCTTCTCATCTGTCCCAGGATACAAATTAGCTAAAAACACTGTGACTTACTAACTCTAGTTCTTTCACTCTAATTCTCCTTAATACAAGGCTGCGTGAGACCAAATCAGTCCCAGGAGACTATTGCTCCCCTTCAGGCTGTTATCAGGCTTCCCACTGTTCTCTAGACTGTTGAAGTTAAAACAACAGGGTTAAGACATTCACATGTTGTTTGTTTCTCTCAGAAATTTCCCAAGTCTTACTGATCATTTTGTTAGTATAGTGCATAAAGCATCAGTGTCACCATCAAAAATGTTTTGCTCGTTATCTCTCTTTTCCCCATAGAGCAATCTCCAAAGGCTGCCTTTGGTTACCACTCCCAGTTTCCTTCTGAGACTGTAGTCTGTTGGATGCATGTATATATAGGATGATATACATCAGCATATACTTTATCTTTTCACTTAGATTGTATAGATAGGAAATTAAGATGAAATTATGTACCTGTGCACACTGCCTAACTATAGTTGCACTGCATCAAAAATGTACTTTTTCTTTTTCCTACCCAGTTTGAGCAGTTTGAAAGCACTATTGGGTTTAAGTTGCCAAATCATCGTGCTGCAAAGCGCTTATGGAAAGTGTGTGTTGAGCACCATACATTTTTCAGGTATGTGGATGTCATTTCCTAAAGGTGTGCAATAAGATCCAGTGGAAAATTGTCAGCAGAGACTAAAGCCTCCAAATCAAATTGTCTTTTTGATCAAGAAGTGGCTCTGAGCACTCCATAAAAGTACTAAATGTTTAAAATCACCATATGGTTCTTACCTTGCTTTATCTCTGCATGGTAACATCAGTCACTATAATAAAAAAGCCTAAAAAAGACTCTTCTGCACATATATTTCTCTGTCTAGGTAGAATAATGTATACGGAAAGTTACTGGGAAATATGAATAAGAGTGAAAACAAGGCAAAAAATAAAAAATAAAAATAAAATGTTAATTACAAATGAAAACACAGACAGTAACTTGTATTCTATTTTTTGGTCACCTGTAGTACCCAGCCCATAGATGTGAGTTTTACATTACTGAGGAATTTTGCAACTATGCATATATAGCTACTTTTTTGATATCTAAGAAGACCTGAAAATAAGTATTCAGTACTTAAAATTCCCTCTCAAGTCAAGTGAAGAATTTCTCTGCTTTTCCAAAATTATTGGTTGAAGCTGTCTGCATGTTTTTATAAAACTTCATCTTAGTATCACAGGATCTAAAAAGAAATTGTACATTTTTTGAATGTTTTCTGCTTTTTAATAGGAAGTTGATTTTTAAAGCATAAACTCCATAGCAGGAGGATGGATTCTTCAGCAAACTCCATAGCCAAAACACAGAGGGCGGGAAGGCTCTAACCTGAAAAATTTTACATCCCTGTTAACAAATCTGGCCCTAAGTTCTTAGCACTTTAGTTAAGAGATCTTACAATATTATATGTGAGGCATTGTTTGATCCCTTTTTCTGGCATAGACCTGTGAGATGCAGGTCCCAGTGGTGTTCTTCCTTCTGCAAAAGTAGTAGGCTGCTCTGTGGAGTATGTGGAGTAATCCTTGTGTGCTCGGTGTGTTTTAGGCTCCTTCTACCTGAAGCACCTCCAAAGAAGTTCCTCACACTGGGCTCCAAGTTTCGTTACAGTGGTAGGACACAGGCTCAGACGAGAAGAGCCAGTGCGCTCATAGACCGACCCGCACCTTACTTTGAGCGGTCTTCTAGTAAACGTTACACGATGTCCCGCAGCTTGGATGGGGGTAAGGTCCTCTTCATTGACTCGGTCAGAAGTTACACTCGTGATGGTCACTGCTTTAAATTTGATGTAAACCTCTTGTGATTTCATACCTCCTGAGCTTCTGCTGAGAGGAGAATGTAAGTACCTGTACATTCGCTACGTACCGGTGATGGAGGTTGTATCACTAATGGCCTGCAGCGCACGGCTTGTGTGGGAGGAAACATGACTTATAGTTGTCTGCATAACTGGACTTGGAAATTAGGTCCATAAATTTTTGCAGTGGGAATGTTCACCTGGGCAGTAGAGGGTAAATCTCTCACATGACGGTCCTACAAAGCTTGCTGACTTTCAGTAGGGCATCTTCTCTGTTGTCCTGGAGCCTTTTATGAAATGACTGCCTAAGGTGGTTTCTCAGGAGCCACCTCCCACTTGGGAAGTCAGTGTGCCCCGAAGAGACGAGCAGGAAACCAAGTCCTTGCTTCATGACTTCTGCTCCCTTTCAGCAGAGAGAAAAGAGATCTGACACCAGGACCTGACAGTATTATAGGGAATGCGGCCTGTGGGTTGCCACAAACAAGCTGTAGATAAATAATGTCCTAAATTTACTGCTGCTGCAGCTACAAGGTGTTTGCCTGCAGGATGTTTTGGGACTCTGCTCTTCATGGGCCCCACTCCTTGGCCTCATCCCTGCATCCTTTCTTGCTTGGGAAAAGAACGAAGTACCAGATCTGCCATACAGGGCTTTCCCACTTGAGCAAGTCTGACTTCAAGCTTTGTCAGGATTTACAAGAGTAATTGCTTGGGTTTTGATAAATTTGGCCTTTTTTTTTTTTTCATATGCAGTTTTTCAATTAAGTATATAGTTAAATTCACAGATTGTTTTCCTTCATACAGTAATAACAAGCATCTTAGTTTGATGAGCCATTTTTACATACATCACTTTTGAGCATGTAAGATGGAGAATAACATAGGCAGGTTAATAGCAGGTCCCTCTTCTCCTCACTTTCTCTGTGGCTTGTGGAATCAAGGTTTGCTGCTCCTCTAAGTTAGGCCAGCGCGTGATGCAGACTCTCAGCTACTTCATCAGCTGTTATTGTCAGCTACTGAGTAAAAATAAGCTGCAATTTATTTTTGTAGAAAAAAAAATATTGAGACTGAATTTAGAATCACTATGGTTTAAAAATAAATAAATAAATAAATAAAAGAAAAGAAAAAAAAAGTGAATTCTCCAGCCAAATATTACCAATGAGTTTCAATGAATATAGTTGATGGTGGAGGGGGGGGAGGGGGAGGAAAGAAGCACTGATTTAAAAGTACTAGTGACAAGCCTTCTTTTCTGCCCCCTAAAGGTTCTGCTTGTCATTAATAATTTTGGAATCTTCTAATTCTGATGTGCTTCTTGCTTGTTACCAAGCAACTGGTGACCTGATTGCTGTGCATGTGTCTCAAAGCAGAAATTACCCTTCTGCACTATTTTGTTTGTAACATCTAAACAAGATGTCTCCCTTTACTTGTTTTGCTTTCTCCCACCTCCTAAGCTCTTTCCCAAGAGACAAAATATCTGAAAGCTTTTCCTGAGCATTTGTTCGACTCTGCAAGATTTTTGTTATGGTAATTTGCCTAAGTGCAAATGGGGAAAAGATTTTTTTTTTTTTTTTTTTAAATTAATGCTTATGGTTTGTTCGCTGATCTTTTTACTGTAACGAAAACATGCCAATAATGTTCTGCATCATGATTAATTACACTGTGATCCTGGCCCTGTGGTTTGCTACACATGCAAGTAACTTTACACGTTTGATTAGTCCTGGTGAATCAGTAATTAATTGCAGAGCAGAGAGCAGGATCTGGTGTTTGTGTTACATTAGTGTTTGTATTACATTCTATCTGTATATTTACTCTCTATTTTGAAATCCTTAATATATGATTAAGTATGATGAATTATCAAAGCATTTACATCCTAGAAAATTCTGGTTTTATCCATTGAATCGAATGCCATGACTTTCCAGAATTTTTTAGGATAACGATTTCACTTAACCGACAGAATTTAATACTTGATAATTGAAAGATCAGATTTCGTGTCTCTCAGATACTTCATGTGTGTTACATCAATATTGTCATCTCCTGCAGTGCAGTGCATTATTTACCCTGCATTTGATCTGTACTGCTCTATTCTGACAGATTAAAAAAAAAAAAATCTCTTCCATCCCCATGGCTGATGTTTTCCCACATGTTTTCAGCCTGATATATATAGCAATGCATTATTTTTTTCTGATTGCTACTCTGAATAGAGTAGCAATGGCTTGCTAACATTTAACAACTATGTAATGCACACATTAGCTGCAGTAATGTGTATATATGCATCCATAATATATGTTTATGCATATAAAAGCTAAGGGCTTTATTTCAAGTAAGCAGTTTATTTAAATGTATGCACAGGCTTCTGATTTTCTGACACGAGATGTAGCTTTGTTCTCAGCAGTATCTGGATGTTTTACTAACCCAGCTTTTTAATTTTATGCAGCTTCTCAGCAAAAGCTATTTCAGACTTTCCCTCTTTAAATATTTGCTTTTAGCATCAGTGAATGAAAACCATGAAATGTACATGAAGGATTCTGTGTCTGCTGCAGAGGTTGGTACTGGCCAGTACGCCACAACAAAGGGCATCTCTCAGACCAATTTGATAACCACTGTGACTCCGGAGAAAAAGGCAGAAGAAGAGAAAGATGATGAAGAGGGCAAAAAGAAAAGAGCAGAGGAAGTCACCCCCATCTCGGCAGTACGCCATGACACAAAGGTAGAGTTCTTAGGTTTTTTTTTGTTAAACTGATCTGCTTGAAGAGTGCTCAGACCAGCACAGAATTGTTAGGAAGGGAGAAGATGCTTCCTACATTTAGAGGAACATAGAATATACATAATACACGTATACGTATCTAAATGTTTTGAATCAATATTTGTATAGTCCTTTTGCATTTCATATGATTTAAAAGCCAATTCTTGCATCGGAGTGTATATTTTGTGAAGCAAATCCATTTAACAGTGGATCAAAAAATAGCCTAGAAGTGCATATTTTGCTCTTTTGGTCTTCAGTTGTATTTTGACTTTAGTGACTTTTTGTCAGGGCAACAAAGTAATTCTGTGTCCTTATGCATAGCTCTGTTCTTTAACCCGTTGTACTTTTCTCATTCCTTTCCCATAGCAATGTATTTGCCTGTATATATTTCAGTGAGATTTTTTCCTATTATCTTTTGGCTATTAGCATACTATTATAAGCTGATTATCTGGCTTACAAAAGCATTTACTTTATTCTAAAGTTTTCACCAAAGAAAATTGTTTTTTTGATGATTCTCTCTCTACTCAATTGCTAAATTTGGCTTGTCTGTCACCAAGCTCAATTCCACTACCACTGCATATAAGTAACACGCACAGCTGCATTTACTGAGATACTAAGAAGGGGTAAATCAGAGGGACGGAGAAGATGCTGAATTTCTAAAACTGATAGTGAGGATAAATGAGGTAGAATAATAAAAGACAGTGTAGAATGTCTTTTTTCTCATACTTTGAGGAGAAAAAAACCAATACAGAGTATTGAATATAGGATATCACTCAAAAAGTTTGCTAAGGGACACATTTACTAAGCAACATTTGCGCTCTGCATTTGCGAGGAAGAAACTTCATACCTTTATACCTATAAAACTGATCATGAATGCCAATCTGAGAGCCTGAACTTCGAGCCTTATCACATAATGAGGTATATAGCAAAAGGAACAGGTCCTCAAGTAAAGAGCTGCCACTTAAGGTACAAAAATCAGAAATGAACTGAATTACCAAAACTGCAGATGAGAAAAGATTTTCTTCAATTGTAGAACTAAAAAGAGAATCTCTGTAGAATTTAACTAGAGTCTCTTTGCAACTCCATTAGTTTCTGCATGGAGAAACATGGATGAAAATCATATATGCAGAGAATATCCAGTTGAAACTAATTCTGTTCTGAGTGTTAATTTAGGTCAGTGGAGAGGTTCAGCTGTATTTCAAAGATCACGTGTTCCTTGGAGATGGCTAGAAATAGTCAGAGCTATTTTTAGGAAAACATCTTGATAATTCTTAAACACACACAAATGAATGACTTCTAATCCCCAGGAGGTGGGTTCTGTTTAAACCACCTGTTAACAGTTTCAGACCTGTAATTATATAGTGATCTTAGTCCTGCTTCACACTGGACCTGCCAACAGTTTGTCATTCATTATGAAGAGAACAGTCTCAAGAAACATGGGACATGATTGAAATCATATTCCTGTTCAAGGACACATACATTGATGCACACTTTTCCTACTAGGATGTTTTTTCTTTGCTTTATCCATACTTTTTACTCATTATTGTAAATATTAATGCTGCAGAGATGTCCATAAGTGAATAGTCTGCATTAGCAAAGAAGAAATTTACTTTGGCTTTTTTGTCTTTACAGCATGGAAAGAAATTCTGTGTATTTTGCTCATATAAAGTCCTATGAGTCCATTAGCATTCGATTTTGGCTCGCGTTTACTGCATTAAGCTCACAAAGAAGATATTTGTTTAAGTTAGGCTTGTTTTTAGTTGCTGATTTCTGGAATCTAAGTTGCTGGAACTGGTAGATTTATCTAAAAAATAAAAACTTAGCCTGTTCCCCCATTAGGGAAGAGAGAGAAGCAAAATATTAGGAGGAAGGGAATTGACGCCTCTATGTAAACATTGGGCTGAAATCCCATTCCTGCTGTTAGGCAGGTTAGGCTTAGTAACTAGCTTGATGCCACCTGTATCTAAAATTGTGATCCAGCTTATTGGCTCAGATTTTGCACCAGCTTGTGCAGATAAAGGCTATTTTGTCTTTGAATCATTTTGCTCCTGGGAGTTTGCAGTGTGAGTGCAGTTGTGATGTCTTTGCTAAGTTCAGCAAGAAGACAAGCAGTGGAACGGCTCAGGTAATTGGCTTGGTCAGTGAGCCAGTTTGTCACTTCACCTAAGTGCACCTAGTTGACTTTAGCCAAAATGCCAAAATTCCATCAGCAGCAAGACAGGTTGTTGGCACCGGGGTGTTTTGGTGTTGACTGTGATTGAAGATTAGTTGTGGCTGTCCTCTAGGAAGTGTGTTGTATGTCAGCTAGAAGCAAGTACCCTCCTGAATTGCATTCCTCTTTTTGCCCTTGAGTTATCTTAATGAATGGTTGAATGCCGTGCAAGTGTTGCATTAAAGCAAATCCTGCTTGTTGGTGACATTATTGATTGCAGTAAAATTTGTAACAAAAGCAGTGGGTATATTATTGCTTCTTCATAAGGAACAAAAACTCACTTTTTGACTGCAGAGAAAATGTCTTTGCATGGGGCCAGTGTGATGGGTGCATGGCTGTGGGACTTGGGCTGAGGAAGTGCTGCTCGGGTAGATATCAAACTAATACTGACCTATAGGTTTATCTGCCACCAAAAGCAGAATACGTTTGAGTTAGTTTTTGGATATAGCATTTTTTTACATGTTGTAATGCACTAATTTAGACACACAGAATTTCAAATCTTAGGGATTTAAATAATTATCAGTGGTGCTGTGCCTGGCATAGGTGGGAATCACATGGCTCCAACTCTGTCTCCCCACAACTCGAGTAAGGGCAGCACCACAAGCACTGTTGATACTAGGAATATGTGCCCCTGTTTGTTTGTTGTACTTCATGTTTGAAAGCTCCCTATGATTTAAAGAAAGTTGCGCAGTGGGCGAAAATTGGCAGCACCATCACCTCCACACATAGCTGTGAAGATTTTGATTTAAATTGTGCACTGCAGATGACTAGACAAATGCTGAATCGAGATGTTGCCTTTTGTAAGCTGTAACCATTATTCACTCATACGTGTAGTGTGCAGCATGGAAACGTACAAAATTTAACTCAGTTAAAAGCTGTAGTGTTAAGATGCTGTTTATGATTTTATATATATATATATATCTTATTTATCATCACGGAAGAAAATTAACTAATGACAGTTTTCTTTTTGTCCTTTTGCTTTTGCGCCTTGTTTGCTGCTCTTTCTCTGTCCCCAGCCACCTTTTCTTGGCACTGACTCACTCCACTCCTCACCATCCCCACAGCCTGGTCCCCATGCATCTTCAGCCAAGCTTCGCAGGAGATGCAAGGAGAGCGCTCGAAAAAAGCCCTTAGGCTGTGAGTCACCCAACGAGGGTGCTTCAAAGCACGGGGAGGCAGAGCCGGACTCCGACAGAAAAGGGAGAGTTTGCTCCGCAGAGCAAGACGTGGCTTTCGGCTATAAGCAAAAAGCCGGCAAAGGCGGGACACTCTTTTCCTTCTCCTTGCAACTTCCTGACTCATTCCCTTCCCTCCTGGATGATGACGGCTACCTGTCGCTCCCTAACCTCTCAGAAACCAACCTCCTGCCTGCCAGCGTGCAGCATTACCTTCCCATCCGCTCTCCCTCCCTCGTGCCTTGCTTCCTCTTCATTTTTTTCTTTCTGCTCTCTGCCTCTTTCTCAGTGCCATATGCCCTCACTCTCTCCTTTCCTCTGGCTATGTGCCTCTGCTACCTGGAGCCCAAGGCGGCCTCCTTGAGTGCCTCACTTGCCAATGACCTGAGTGACAGTTCAGAGGAAGAGGTGTGTACCTCGGCATCGAACACTCTTTTTTGTGTTCAGTGCTTCAGTCCTAACCAGTGTTAGATTGCTGCAATAGTGGTCCTACTTTCAGAGCCTCATTTCTGTCTGTGCTGATATGTTAGAAGGGATGGGGTGTTTTTGGTTTGGGGTTGTTTCTTTTCTTTTCTTTTCTTTTTTTTTTTTTCATTTATTTTATTTTTTTTCTTGTGTTGGGAGTGCAGCTTGGGGCCCAGGGTTAGGCACAACACTGTGTGTAAGTGGCTTGGTTCAAACTGTGATGGCTGATGCAAAGTGACCTTTGCTAAATAAATTGTCACCAGTCAGCATTGAAGCCTCTGACCCACCAAGATCTGTTTGGCTTTTTTTCCCCTGTGTCTTTATGCTAGGGTGTGTTAGAGTAGCATTCTAAACAGAGGGAAGGAAGTACAATTTGATGCATAAGTATGTAAGTCTCTCCAAAAGTAATGCTTCCTATCTATTTCCATGGAAATGACTACAGATACAAAGAGTACAATGACACTATTTGATAGAACAAATTCTCCACTACAAAACACTGTTTTTCAACATAACCACCACCATTAGCTGTGCATTTTATCCAGAAATGAACAAGAGCTTGCATGCCACTGCTTGTAAATATATGCACCAGCAGAGGTGACCCACCATCTGTCACCACTGCTGAAACGCACCACCCACCACCTCACTATGCTTATGTCCACTGTTTGGTCTCCATTAATGTTCAGCAAGCATCTATGACTGTCAATGAGTGCCAATTTTGCCTGTGGAGGAATTAAAATCCTCTGCTTCATACGCACTTCCATGTCAGGCACCATTCTTTCAGACTGCCCCTCTGTTGTCGTCTGTCACACAACATCAAAATGTAATAAAGTACTGGCAGAAAAATTCAACCTCTGCTGCCATACCACCAACATCTGCCTCTGACTTCATGGGCCAACACTTTGAAATAAGAGACATTACTTTTGGAGCAGCCCTCATATATATGCATGCACATGTATGTATGTTTATATAAACAGTTAGTCAATGAGCGTCCACGCCAAGTTCAGGGTGTTTGAAATTGAAGAAGGCTCAGCTTTTTGCAATAAGCCATTAGCCATAGCACAAGCCTAGAAAGGGTTTTCTGGTCCAGTGAAACCTGGATCTGGATTTTAGGCCTCAGCCTGCTCTTTACTTCAGGTAAAATTGTTTTCCCATACTTAAATCCAGTGTATCAGTGAGAGTTCACATTGGAACAGCTGTTGTGCAGCTGCTACCAGAGCATGCCATGTGGGCCATGTTAACTTTGCAGTGTTAAATTATCACCGCCACAATCACTGCCTCAAGTCACCACGGTTATCATCACAGATAATAATCCAACTGCAGAAGAACATACAGTGCTTCTGAGAGCACTGGACATGGTAATATATCCAAAAGAAGAAAAGGAATCTGTTTGTTTAAGTAACAGAGTTATTTTTGCTGGTGCCTAGATACTCTTTGTGGGCAGAATACAATAATGAAGTAATTTTTTCTCTTTTCTCCCCCCTTTCCCTTTCTCCTCAAATGCACAAGTATGGTTTTTGCTTTGTGTGTGACAACACCAGATCAGATACTTGGTAACCAGCTGGCTATTTGTAAAAAGTTGTATTGGCCACTGGTCTATGCCATTGCACTGGTTGTCTCCAGTAAACACCTTGTGCATCTAAATGTTTGTGAAATCTTCCACAATGTTTTTTTTTTTTTTCATTTGTTTGTTTGTTTTTCTATTACTTGGTACAGGATTTCATTTCCTTTTGGTGGAAAGCCAAAAGTTGCATCAGTTTATCTTGCAAAAATATTGTCATTAAATGCTTTTGGCTCTGTAATGCCTAACTAAGAAGTAATGAGGTGCAATTTCTGATAAAAAGTGTCCCAAATTTTGCTGTCTCATTTCGTGTCTTCACTTTGAAACGGTGTTTATTCTCAATTTGCATTAGCTCCGTACTAGGATTAATCTAATAGCAAGAGCAGTGTTAATACAGTGCCAGCTCCAGAATGAGGCAGCATTTATATAATGCATTTGTCTGCTTTTCTTTTAGCAGCGAGCACTTCTTACTGAGTGAAGTTTGGAAGTGTTACAAAGTAGAGTTTTTAATGTAGCTCTTTTGTAAAGGTGATTACTGTGGCAGTGCTTTCTGGCAGTCAACACAGACTTGTGCCTAATCCGGGGGCATTTCTTGTTCAAAACATTGCATGACAGTGAGTATGTTTTAAACTTGGGCATGTCTGCATTACATTGGCAAAACAAATCACAGCAATTATGATCGCAAACTAGAGGATGTGCAGCCACAGCATTTCAGGAGGTAGCTGCTCTCTTCCCTTCCAGTCCCTTACATGCCCACAAGCACAAGCAGCAGCTGCCTGTTGTTGGTGCACTGCAGCCCGTATGATTTGAGCCCAACCTTTCTTGCTCCTGAGGAGACCTGCCTTGCTGAGCCTATTCATTCACCATTCCCTGCTCTGCAATCGTCTTCACTTCAAGTGACCCAATAATGCCAATTTCTGCTCCGTGGCTGTTGATTGGCTTTTTAGCAGACATGTACATTACAGTAATCAGAGTTTTGTGCCTTATTTAGGCTTTTATTGCTGTTATGGGGAAAGAAATAAAATCTTCTTCCCAAAAAAATGTGCTTCCAGTTCACAAAATATTGGACACAGTGATGCAGAAGGCACTTAGAAGAGCTATACTCAGTGTTTCATACCTTGCTGAGCTCAGTCCTCCCTTAAACGATGCAGGGAGTCTGGAGGAACTCTGTGCAGCCAGACAGGATCTGTCCTCTTAGGTTTCTTTACATTCTCTGTTGGTACCTAGCTAACATTGCTATTAATATTTAACTAATGCTCCCAGCTTCAAGTTCTTAAATATGCAGTATGTGTTAGATGAAAAGTGTCTTGACAGAAATGTTTTATTTCCTTTTAGATGCCTAGGTTCATCAATTCCTCTTTTTTTTTTTTTTAATTATTTTTTATGAAATAGGAGTAAAAATGCATTGGTTTTGTGGTTTGGTTTTTTTTTTTCATACTGCCATACTTTTACAACTCCCCATGTTATAAAGAAGTGAAGTTCTTTGCTAATAAAGAAACCATTTTCAAACTTTTTGTGACACTTTAGTGAAAGTAGCTTGCCTGGCTAAGTAGGCTATTTTGGCAGTATAGTTTTATTTAAAAACAAAAGTGGTCTGCCTAGTGAGTGGTTATTGCTTGAAAAATTGCATCTAGCTTGCATTTGTGCACTTACCCAGTAGTTCAGAATATCTGCTTATTCTTCTGCCTGTCACACAATTACAAATTATTTGAAGAAAGGAATAGTAAAGAAAAAAGCAATGAAAACATATTCAAAAAAGTGTCTTTATGAACCACTGCAGTTGTCATAAAATGACAGAAGATAAAAAATTCAAAGTTAAAAGTGATACTGCATCCATGTCTCTCAGTAGGTTGCCTATTTCTCCCATTTCATGTTGATGTGATCTGAGGATGAGATGTGTAGATCATCTAGAGACCACAGAAAGTCAGTAATCAAAATAAGAGCGTCCACTGATGCTAAAACAACTTGTATGTGCCAGTCTAGGGCATTAGGGAGTATTTTCTTTCCTTAATAGTTTTCTGCAAGCTTACATAACATCAAAAGCAATCACTCAAGCTATCTTCCCGGCCTGTAATAACCTACACTTGACTTGATTTATGCCTTGACACGAGCTCTCCTCTAAAACTTTCTTCATGGTGTCAGTGTTCTACTGGAGCAAAGCAGGGACAGACCAGTGTGAGCAATGCTGTGCTTTGTTTCCTTTTTATCACTTGTACCTAGTGAGTGTTGTTGGGGGGAGGCGGGAGGGAGTTACTTTTTATTTTTCTCCTGCTTTTATTCATATTCTGAAATGGAATGAGAAGTGTGGTTTTTTGTTTTTTGTTTTTTTGTTTTTTTTTTTTTAATGATAGTTTTGTTTCTTTTTGCTGTTGGTAACAATATCAGCTGCTGTTTACTGGAACCAAGTGGGATCTGAGCCCTACCATTACTCGTTAGACAGGAGGGGGTATGGTTATTTCTACTCCTTGGTAATGCAGACAGCCTCATAGTGTGTAAATGTGGAGACAAGACAACTTTTCTGTACAAATGAGGGGCTGAAAGTCAGGTGACTGTTCAAGTAGTTTTTTTCTTTTTAATAATCTTTTCCCCCTCCAGATAAAAGGTCAAACACCACATTAATCTCTATTGGCTAGAACAAAAATTTGATAAACAACATTTTTTAAAAATCATTTTGGGAGGAAAAGTTTCTTTAGAAAATAGAATTTTAATTTAATTTTAATTTTTATTTTTATTTTTTTTAGATTTAGATTTTTAAAAGCCACCTGGCTTTCTTATGAAAAAAAATAAAAAAATAAAAAAATAATCTGCTATCCAAATAAGACTTATCCAGTAATGTTTTGTTTGGCTTAAAAATTTGTTACAGTAACGCCATATACTGTGTACAGTACGCCTTGAGTCTTCCTCTGAGTCTGTTCTGTTTACTAATATAGCACCTTTATTTTGCTTCTTTGACTTGTGCGTGGTTTGAAAAGCAGTGCTAATGCAGTTCACAGGGATGTTGAATTTAATGGCTCCCTGTGTGGCCAGCGTGTACTGATGAGATGGGTTTATTCTTTATTCCTGCCTTCCTCTCGGAACCCGGTTACTTGTCTAACAAAATAGACTGACAGTGAGCAGACGGATACTGCAGCTGATGGTGAGACCACTGCCACCGAGGTTTGTACGGCCAATGGCCCCCAGTTACTGAAGGGGAGAGCCTTTGGTTTCATCTCTCCCTGACCCCAGGCATGAATGCTGAACTGCATGTCTCCTCCTGCAGTGTAGGGCCCCCACTCTGTGCATGTGCGAGAGCTTCCCTTGGCCAGCAGAGTTCTTGGGGCACCCTTCATATTCGTTCTTACTACTGTATTTTATCTGGAGGCTGCTGAGACGACGCTGCCTTGTGCAGATAGAGGGATGATAGCAGCATCACCCATGCAAACACTGGCTACCTGGTTGGTCATGTCGTGGTGTTTGGTGCTTGTTTCTTTGCTCTTAAAATCTGCTGCCTGTTGGAGAGAGGGAGCAGGGGGAAGGAGCTACAGCACAGTTTTCAAGTTTTCTGAGAAAAGGTATTTCCAGGTTATAAATGCCTTCAGTGCAATTAATTTCACGTCATCTTCAACAATGCATAGATTGCAATCCACGTATTGTCTTCAGATGTGGAACATTAAAAAGTGGGTTTTTCTTGATGCTGATAAGCTTCTTATCCACAGCATAGTATGTAGGGCACGCAGGCAAATTCAGCCCTATGTGACTTTAGTGAAGTGGATATAATGCTTTCATAATTAATATGGTTGTAGCTGCAAACGTGAGCTGAATTTGGTCTGACATCTGGTAGAAGACAGAGCCTTGCTGCAAAAACTACTGTAGCTTTTCAGTAAGATCTCATTAATATTTCAGACCATTAAAATTACCGTCAAGGAAGAGTTCTGTGTATGACGTGTCAGGACAATTTGGCTTTGGCTGTAAATAGAATAGATTTGAACTGAATTATAAAGTAGTCAACAGATAAAGATTTTCCAGTGGGTTATTTCACTAATTAGAACTGTATGAAAAATTAAGTCAAAATAGAGGCGCAAGCATTAACAATCCAAATGGAGCAACAACACAGCATCTGTTGAGTACAGTCAGGAGCACAAAATGCTTTAAAGAATCAGTTGCACTCCATAGCTTCAGGCTTTGAGTCATACAGAAAGCATAACATAATCCCAAAGCCATTATGTTTAAAATGTTCAGTTTATTTAGCAAAAATTCATAATAATCTTCCTATGTGCCATTTTTATTTTAGAGGTGAGGATTTTATGAACCTCTGTTTTTCTTATAGATGCCCAATTTTCAGGAAGTTTGTATACTTACCATCTGAAAATGAAATCCTTCAAAAATAGACTCTGTTCGTGATCCATTTTGCATTGCTTTTGAAAAAAATGAGATGCAGTGAATATTGTGTATTTGCAATCTAAAATCTCCACTGCAGATAGGTGCTGAAAGAATATATGCAGACTAAAATGAAGTAAATTTATAATTAATGCGGCATGGAACTGAGGTTCAGGAAACAGCACTTTTTGCAAATAAGATGTGTTTCATTCCTTAGAAGTTGTTGCGCATGTTTCCCTTGGTCTTATTTATACAGAACATCTTCTGTGACCCAGGAGATGTCGTCATATGTTTAAGCTTTGGGATTACAGATTTCTGAAGAATTTGTTATTGCCATTTGGTCTTAAACCAGCAATGATCTCATTGATAAAGTCCATCTTCTGCTCCATACATAGCTAGAGGACCTATAAAAGTAGAGTGCACCAATGATAATAGAGAATTAAATAATGGAAGTTAGACAATGGTCATGGACATTTTAAAGGGAAATATTAAATAATCATTTGTACAAAATTAACAACTTTGGAAAGAGGAGGCCTGCTCTGAATTAGAAAAACTGCAGTCAGCTACTGTGTCTGTGCATTTTCCTTAAGTCCTTAACAAAGAGAAAATGTGCTCTGAACCTAGTTCACTGACCAACATTTGTAAAGCTTTCTGTAATTGGATGGGTAAGGTGTTTTTTCAAATCTTTCTCATGCTGGCAGTCGGATCAAGAGGAGGACGGAGATCTAAAGGCACAGGTACAGAAGCGGAAGGTCCAGATGTTACTAAAGTACTGTTGTTGGAGGTGTTCATATCTCCCAGCATGTTACTGTTGGTTCTCTGTGAAGAAATGTGTAGAAACAGCATTTTGTATCCTTTCAATACTGTGTCCCTTACCTTTCCCTTTCTTTTTCACTTCTTTCAGAATAGTCTGATTAAGCGAATACAGGGTGAAAATGTGTATGTCAAACATAGTAATCTTATGTTAGAGGTTGGTATTGGTATATACCAGTGCATGTGCGTACATGTGTGTTAGTTTTAGTGGTAAACTGTGGATCTGCACTATGATGCATGAGCTGTGTATTCCCACCTGCTAGTAAATTAAGTAGATATTTTTTCTCAGATTACGACGACTCCTCTAACTTGTACTATAAATATGTAAATGCGTGCGCGTATGTGTGTGTGCCTCCACGCGCATATGTATGTTTGTTTGAAGCCTCCTTATCAGGTGTAAATTGTAGTGATATGGATAAACTCCTTAAGAGTATATTTATACTCACTTGTATGAGATATGCTATGCTGTTACCTCTCAAAATGCCACATTTTCACAGAGTGTTGTGTTAGTGATGTGCTCCCTGGCTCCCCAAGATTTTACTTTCCTCTTTACTAACCGAGTTATGTGTTTTGGCTCTGAAATTTCGTTGGCTTAGGATGTATCACAAACTGCTCTATTCTTTTAAAACTATCTAGGACCTAGACAAAACCCAGGAAGATCTGATGAAACATCAGACCAATATAAGCGAGCTGAAACGAACCTTCTTGGAAACCTCCACAGAAACGGCTGTGTCTAATGAGTGGGAGAAGAGGCTTTCCACATCTCCCGTTCGGCTTGCAGCAAGGCAGGAGGAGGCTCCTATGATTGAACCACTAGTGCCTGAAGAGGTCAGCAAGATCTGAAAGGCTTCATAATATATTTATGTATTCATTTTTACTTAGAGTAGCTCTCAGAAGATATTTGAGGCCCCTCCATACTTGCAGGTGCTCTATTTTCTCAGGACTCTACCAGCAAAGGTACAAGGAAAAGCGGATAGCTGATGTTTATATGTATAATGATAGTCTGCAGAATTCATTGCTAGCTACCTAGCAGAACTGGGTCTCTGTAAGGGTGCAAAATGCAGGCTTCCTTACAGGTTCGGTAAGCTTGAGGAAGTTTGCCCATGCATGAAACAAAACATGACAGTGATTGAGGGAAAATTTAAATAACTGTTACTGCTTGGGAGCAGTGGCATTGCAACATGGGTGGAGGTACAGTACCAGGCCTGACAAGAAAACACAGACCAAAGGGCAGAACTCTTGTCAGTCTCTAAGGATGAAGAAGAAATAATGATAATTGGACCTGCTTGCCCACTTCCGTAAGGATTTTGATAGTTGCTGCCGTCTGCTGGTTACCCATTGAAGAATTAGTGTAGGTTGCTAAGCATGCACATTTTCATGCAGGAACAAAATCTTGCTCACTGTGCAGTCTAAAATGATTGTGAGGATTTAACACCATCTAAAAAGTAGTCTTCTATTTAGGTTATGGGTAGATATTGAGATGTAGAGGCAACGATATAGTATTAGTGTTGCCTTAAAATACAGAAGTGTTTATAACAAGCAGAGAACGTCTTGATTAAATCCAATAGTGCAAACAGAAACTTGCTTGAGTAGTTTGCATGAAGGTAATTTTTTTATTCCATTGTGCTAATCTGGTTTCTGTCTGACAGGAATCATCTTTATGTTTACTGCTTGCTTTTTAGGACCAATAGATCATAGAATCACAGAATGCTTTGAGTTGGAAGGGACATCAAAGCCCTCCCAGTCTCACCCCGTGCAGTGGGCAGGGCTGCCACCCAGCAGCTCAGCTGCCCAGGGCCCCATCCAACCTGGCCTTGAGCACCTCCAGGGATGGGGCACCACAGCTTACATGGGCAGCTGTGCCAGCGCCTCACTGTCCTCTCAGTAAATATTTCCTTCCTTATATTTAAACTATATCTGTCCTCTTTTAGCTTAAAGCCATTATAACTTGGCCCATCACTACATGATCTTGTAAAAAGTCTCTCTCCAGTTTTCCTGTAGGCCCCTTTCAAGTAGTGGAAGGCCACGGTGAAGTTTCCCTGGAGCCTTCTCTTCTCAAGGCTGAATGACTCCACTTCTCTCAGCCTTTCATCACAGGGGAGGTGCTCCATCCTGCTGATCAGCCTCATGGCCTTCCTGTGAATTCTCTCTGATAGGTTCATGTTGTTCTTGTGCTGTGGTCCTGTAAGATATTATTCTGTTAACATCAGTGCCTCAAAGCTTGCCTATAAATTGGAGCGAGACAGGGTCCCGGAGCTGAAGGCAGTGGTCCAGGTGTAGTACTGCTCCTCATGAGTACAGGGCAGAGGGGAGCAGTCACCTCCTCCTACTGTCTTGTTCAGGAATCGTAATAGATCTTACAAACATGTTTGTAGATGAAAATGCAGGTTTTCTGTCTTGAAAGTAAAATCGTAAGTCTAATAAACAGAACGCATCTAACATATTAAAGAGGTAAAAACCTGGTAAAAAGTGAGTGGCTGGAAAGCTGAATCCAAATCAGAGGAGTGTGAGTGAAGCAAATAACCCCCTGAGTTTGTTTCATGTCTTAATTATTTTGCAAATTTAATAACAAAATGTTGATTAAACCGCACAAGCAGTAGCAAAGCATTACAGTTTTGTAGGTTTTACCCTGAGGAAAGACATCCTAGCTTAAGCATTCATTTGGAAATAAAAAGGGCAAGAAATATCCTGATCTGGTAGCATTCTTACTGGAGGAAAGTAACTTGCTCAAAAGCAATGTCCAGTTACTATACCTTACATGCATCTAAATGAATTGCTGTGAAAAATATGAGTGGATTTGAGTTCTCAGAGCCTAATTCTGAGGTGAATTCTAGTAACATATGACATCCTTTTTGTCTGTGCTAGGCAGGATTGTTTCAGACTGCACATCCTGCTGATAGAATAATTTGTCAGGAAAATCTTCAGCCATGCATAGTCAAAATCAGCAGAGGCAGTCAGGATCCAAAGCACTTACACACTTCCTTGTGTGGTAGCTCAACATCCGCAAAGATGCTACACACTTCACTCACTCAAAATAGCCACTTCAAAGGTGTATTCAGTTCTGTTACAACTAGCTCTTCAAGATTACTACAATAAAAGAAGAACAGAGAGGAAAGTAAAACACACACTCGGAGTGTTTGGTATGTTTGTGTTTGGTCAGATTGAGCCTGTCAGGTCACCAGTTGGTTCTCACAATAATGGGAAGAAATTATTTCATTTTATTTAGTTATGAGAAATAATTTTAAATGGCTACTATAATGTTGGCCAGATAGCTGCAGAACATGAAAGCTGTTGTATTATCAAAATAAAAACCAAGGGTAAAGTCAAAGAGGATGTTGATGTCATTCTGTAAGAGGAAGCTGGAAATTTAAGGAAGAAATAAAGCCAGAGTGAGGCGCAGGTCCCTGTTCTTAGCCTGTAGATGGAAGCCACATCAGATGGCACCAGACAAACTTAAGTGAATGACATAGGATAAAATAAATGCCACACATCCACAACCAAGTATTGCTCAATTTGTTATTTTTTCCAGTTATGCAGGCTTTATACTTATGTCTATTTTGCATCCATATGATGTCGTGAACAGAGAGAGGCCTCAGTTGTAAAATTATTTTATTTTAGTTCTGTTGTCTAACTTATCATGCAGTAAATACTTTATACAATAGCTTATCATATTTCTTTATAGTATAGTGGACTGTATGCCCTCCATTTACTGAAACCATTTGTTCCCCTGACATTAGACCAAAGAAGAAAGAGAAAAATCAGAAAAACTCATAGTATTGCAGAAAGGAGGTACTACATTCCTTGAAATGCAGGTAAAAACTAATCATACTTTCTTGAAATGCAATCAGATAGACTGACAGTTGTTTATTATCTTTTTTTCCTTTCCAGACCACTTTTTTAAATTATTATTTTCGTACTTATTTCCTAATTTTAGAGACAGATGTTTTGTGGGCCAGGTTCAGAGGAATGTGGTCTCTCCAGTGCTTCTGGCTATCTAATACAGATTGATTTCTCTGCTAGTTACAGCTCTACTTGCATAGTGCTATTTGTGGATGTTGTTTGCAGTTGTGCATGCATTTCCAGCATAAGTTACACTGAGAACTTTGTGATGAATGGGGCACTTGTGTCATTAGAATGAATTTCCTACATACTGTCAAGTGAATTCAGATTACTGAGTGATGGTGAACTCTGTGTTCTTATTGGTTTTTCTATTAGCCGAGTGTGATAGAGAAGAAGCTACAGGAAGGAGAATCTGCTGACACTTTGGTTACTTCTCATCAAATCATTATCCAGAAAAGTATCCCATCATCCCTAGAGGTTATTTTTAATTCATTCGATTTTAAATAACCACATTTGCTTAGTTAAATGCAGAAGTTACAGTCTTATGGTCAAATAAGTGGATGCTGATTGTGTAGACAGAGAAAATCATGTAGTATACTTGCATAAGGAGAAAAAAAGACGTTGTCTTCAGTTCAATATCCTTAGTAGTATGGCATTTCCTGTGTTGTACTATTATATTTAAATAATGCTGAAGGGGGTTGATGTTTTCTAACAAAAGCAGACTGCAGTGTAGACTGCAGCTACATACGAATGCATACTGTTTTAAAATCTCATCAAAAGTGTGGTTGTTGCAAATGGGATCCAGTTTGAATGGGCTTATTTGCCCTATTTTTGTAACTTGTTTTCAAGTAGCATAACGAACCATGGCGATGTATGATTTTTAACCTCAGGATGATCCTGATGATCATTTTATTCTGCTTCAAATTACTGCAGAAAAGTGTGGCAAATATAATTTTTTGTGTCCGCATTATACGGGCCTCTAACAGGAAGAAACCTAAAAGAAATCTAACTTCGCCTAAGGTGATGCTGTTTATTTGTTTAATAACTGCTCTAAGAAGTTCAGTGGTAAAATTATTTTATGCTTTCCGAAAAGGCAGCATTGATTTCTTAAAAGACTTCATACTTTAGTGCTCCTGAAACACAGATAAACCTTCAGATATTCTAATATAGCTTTCATATCTCAAATATAGGGCACTGAGGATTGGGTTATTATAGACAAAGTACCTTCTGAGGTAGCTGATGGTGAATCGAAAAAAAGTGTGACGTACAAAGTGGTGACTGTGAGCAGTAAAGCTGGCATTCCGCCTGAGGTACTAAAATCCAGTACTGTTCTGAGCTTTGAGGACTTGGAAAGTGAAATACAATCCAAAGATGAGAATAAGCAGAAAATGTTCACCTTAGGAAAGTCCTATGATGCTGTGTCTGGGAAAATTGTTACCATGACAAGTAAAACTAAAGAGGGAGAGAAAACAGTACAGCCTTCTGTAGAAGTTTTGCAAAAAAAGGAGAAGGAAGGACAAGAATCTGTGAAAATCATTCCAGTAGTGGCCAAGTATGGGATTGTAGACCCTGTCGCTGAGGAGAAGGCCGATGTGCAGAGCACAAAAAGAAAGCTGTCTGACTCACTGACACCTATAAAGGAAGCCGAATCTCAGTTGCAAAGTCCTGAAGAGGAGAGCTTGAAAAAGACGCTAAGGATGGACCAAGATGTGCAGTTACTGAGAAGCCTGCAGCTTGGCAAAGCAGAAAAGCACCTTGATGGTGAAGCTGCAAAAGCAGGGGCATTTGCCTGGAAAGATAAAAGCGTGTCTGAGTGGAGATACTCCAGAGAACAACCATTTACCATTGCTACTGCTCACTATGTTACTGAGTCATCTGCGTCAAAAGTAGTGGTAACAAAGGGCTTTGACTTCATGCCACAGTTTAAAGATTAAAGCATGACTTCTTTTAGGCAATGCCCTCACACTACCCTGCCTTTCAGTTCTCCTGCTGCCTGGCTTTATGTTGACAGCAGCCAACCCAGCTTATTTTTTTTCTCATGATTTGAAGCCATACCACAGTGTAAAGCAGGCATTATATAAGGCTTCCAACGTTTCCGGTTTATTTAAAGATCCACGTTACTGACATGTGGTGTTGCCGCTGTTGCTTGTTAACCAAAGGGTAATAAGGTTTGCTTGAATGAGCAAAACGCCAGTGCTAACAACTATGCTTTGTAATTATTGCTTACTACAGCCAGTATGAATTTGCTCTAATTTATTTTCCCATCCTTATCTGTTCCCAACCTCTCTGTGCCCCGCAACCTTCTCTTCCTTTCCTCTGTCTCTGCCTCCAGTCAATTAGTATTTCTGTGCATGTGGGTCGACCTTTCATCTGTGTATGACTCTCCATTTCTTTGTCTATTTAGACTAAACAGTCCACTGGTGAAAAAACCCTGGATGGCTCAGATATCTTCAGTTTAATAGAGTCTGCCAGAAAGCCAACTGAGTTCATAGGAGGGGTTACTACTACTTCCCATAGCTGGGCACAGGTGGCTGTTTGATTCCATCCCTTGGTGTTATAACTGCACAATGATTACTTTTGATTTGCTTCTGTATCCTGTTTTTATGCATAACTCAGAGCCTGTATGACTAACGCATGGCATTGCTGTGCCTTGTCCTTTGTTACAACAGATCACAACAGAAACTTCACCAAAAGGGAAAAAACAACAACAAAAAAAAGTGTTGTGTTTTTTTTTTTAATCTCATTTCACTTTATTTTGGTCATTTTACAGGGTGCTGTATTTTGCCTTTATAAAACTCGCACAAAACTACCAAGGATAAAAACACTGACATTTCTCTTCACTTCCAAAATCATAATTCTTGTTTTATTTTTCATTTCTACTTTTCTGATTATGTCCTTAGAGTGAAAATCCATCAACGCGAGAGAAATAAATTGGCAAAATGTAATACCCCACTTTTATGTTCACAGTACATTGAGCTGAGGAGCTGCTCTGTGTAGCGTTTTCTGCTTTCAACATGAGAATATTTTTTTTCCCTCTTTCCCTACAGAGAATAGACACGACGACATCTCAGGAGATAACTTCCAGCGAATTGAAGCAAGAGGCTCAGCCACACCAGGACGCAGTGACGAAGGTTGTACAGGAGACTGTGGTTATCGAGGAGAGACGTGGGATGAATGTGCATGCAAGTGGGGATCCCGCTACAGTGGCTGGACTTGCAGATGCCCAGGCTCAGGCAGCATCTGCTAGTGCAAAGGGGAAGGAGGGCTCTGCTGTGACTAAGGGGGCTAAAGAGGAAAAAAAAGAGGCTCACAAAGCTGTAATGAAACAGGAAGGCATTGCTGCTTCTACTTCTCATGAGCAAGCGGAGGAGCACAGTACAACAGTCCACGTTTCAGACTCTTTGGAAAGAAAACCTCATTTTGAGGTAACTCATTATTAAATCAGTTCTTGTGCTGAGTTGTAAATGTACGCGGTAGTGGACTAAGTCAATTCCTCTCATGGAAAGTAAAGAGTACAAGACTTGTATGATTGCGCCTTTACAGCAGGCAGTTTGTTTCTCCTCTTATTTCCTCCTTGCATGGCACCTGCAAGGCTTGTTGCTGGTTTCCATCCTTGGCTAAATGCCACGCATATTTTACTTAAAAGCTCTTTTCATGCTGTGGAGAAATACCTCATTTGCTGGCTTTTTATGCAGTGGGCAACAAGGATTCAGCTGGCATTCTCTTTGGGAAAATCCATCAGGATTGGCAAAGTTTGCATGTCCTCAAAGACAGAAAATAATTTTTTTTCCATGCTTGATACAATTGTAGATTATTGTACTATGTCTTAAGCAATCTGTGCTTATTATGTTAGCCCCATTAGCAGAATTTCAAGAAGCATTTTGTAGAAGGGTAGGGAGACCTTGTTTTGCTCCTTTTTTTCTGAAAGCTGAATTGAAAAGTAAGCCTGAATAGGATTTATTCTCTTGTCATTCTCAGAACATGTGTAATATTTATATCTTTCCTGAAGCTCATTGTCTTGTAATCCAGAATAGTGTCAAACTGCCAGCACTATATAACTATATATGTGTGTGTACCATTACGACAAAGGGATTTTTTTCTCTTTTTTTTTTCTTAAAACGTAGACCACTTTCTATTGCTACTCCTTCTTTTCCTATGCAAAAAGAAGCAACACCCTCCCCCTACGCGGCGGCCCCCACCAAAAAACACCCTTTCTGAGAAATCCAGAATCTTTACTAAATTTTCCAATCTCTTTTTTTGTTGTTGTTCACACAGTCACCAGTTGTGAAGACTGAAACAATCAGTTTCAGTAGTGTTTCTACTGGGGGGGAAAACCTTGAAATTTCAACAAAGGAAGTGCCAGTAGTCCATACAGAAACAAAAACCATTACATATGAGTCTTCACAGGTAAGAAATCCTACAGAAGCCAACATCTAATTAACGTGGCCTTGAGGAGCCATCTTTCTTCATCCATATCTTATTGTATTCCTTAGTGTGAACTGTTATTCAAGAATTCAATACTAGTATGGGGAGTAAGTGCATAAGTATAGTGTACCTGTAGGTGGCTGGTGTGTTTTGATGTAGGGCCTTTTAAGAACACTGATAAAACTACATTTCAAAGCCCCAGTTTCTCATCTGTCCTTCCAGAAGTAGAGTCTTAATGCAGAGAGAATTACCGACACATAATCACCTTAACAGCAGTTGTTACCCTGTTGTTAAATAAATTTCTATGAAGAAAAATAAAAATAGGGAATTTAGTTCTTGTCTTCCTGTGCCTAAGAGTATGCTTTTGATGATTGTTTTTTGGTTCTCTAGGTGGATAGTGGTGCTGACTCAGAGCCTGGTGTGCTGATGAGTGCACAAACTATCACATCTGAAACCACCAGCACTACAACCACTACACACATCACCAAAGTGAGTCCTCTGGAAATGGGAAGCTTTTTATTTCTGAAGGATCTGTGTGTTCTTAGCTTCTGTTATTTTAAAACATAGACACATGCTTATAATCTCTGGACAAAATCCTATGTATTTTGGGTTTCTCTCTTCGTTCACCTGTCTTTGGGTATACTACCTTAATTAACCGATCATCCAAGGACTTAATAGTAGTGATCTGAAAAGTATAAACCCTTCAGGTATGTCTACACTGCTGTGCAGAGCTATTTGAATTAGAAACAAATGCTCTCTGAAACAGGGAGCAATGTAGCCAAGTTGACATCGAATGGTTCAAAAGGAAGGAATAATTTTCCTCAGCATGAGTGCGTATTGACAGGACTATACTGCTTTCGAGTCCTGCGCTATTTGGTCTGCACAGTGTTGAAATGGTGTTGTAAATCTGCATCATATAGTCATAATGGGACATTCAGTCAGCTCAGACACTGTGGTTGCTGTTCTGTTGTGTTGTACTGTAAGGAGCTTGCCTGCAGTCAGACAGAAAGCTTATGGCTGAACAGACAAATTATGCTGGGTCTTCCACTTTCAAGGCAGCAACTCAGTAATAGGACCTCCCTCAGCAGAAACACTGTACAGTGACAACTCTCTTACTAGTATTTGATGAAGGTAGCGTTTTATCTTTCTGCATTGCAATTCACCCTTCAGTAGATGAGCTGTGCAAGGGCTGTACAGCCTCTCTGTTCTTCTGAAGCCTGCAGTAAGACTTATGTAGGTTTTAATATGAGCTGTTTGTATGTCCATTCTTCTTTTCATGGGATGAGTTTACCACTAATAGCATTTTTGATCCACCACTTGCAAATATCTTTCTTGATGTGTACATGTTGGTTAAAATCACAATGTCGTTTTTGTTGGAAGGAACTCTGGAGAGGTCCAACCCCCCATTCAGAGCAAGCTCCAATTGCAGTACAGGGTTATCCCCTCTGTGTGTCTAGAGTTTGTTCAATTCGGCCACATCTGGATTTGTGATCATCCTCCAAATGGGTTGCATCACTCTTTAAAGCCAGTTACTGATATATATTTATCAATCTCATTTAGACTGTGAAAGGAGGCATCTCAGAGACAAGAATCGAAAAACGAATAGTCATCACAGGAGATGCAGATATTGATCATGATCAGGTAAAATCTCTAAGCTGTTCAAGGCTACCTTGAAGACTGCCAAACAGAACATTATTAAACATTGGTTTAAAAGACACTGTTCAAACTGACATGCCTTAAATTAAACTGAACTAGTAGTTAAATCAATGATAGTATATTTCATATTTTAATCATTTTCCTCATTTGTAAATTGTGTAATATCTCATGAATCTCTCCACCTTGCTACTGATCATGCATGTTCCACCTCCTTTTTGTTTTTGCCCTTCTGTGGTTTCCTTGGGATAGGCGCTGGCTCAGGCAATTAAAGAAGCCAAAGAGCAGCACCCTGACATGTCAGTGACCAAAGTAGTGGTACATAAAGAGACAGAAATCACACCAGAAGATGGGGAGGATTGACCACAGGTAAGAAGACTAGATGATTTTCATAGGCATTTACTGGGCTGGCATGTTGCAAAGGTTGTTTTCCTACCATAATTAACCTCTAACTTCACTTTCTCTCTCTGGCATTTGCAATTTGCATTTGTGTTGTTTATCAGTTTTGATATTTGAATGCAAAGCCCATTCAGCTCTGACTGTCTTCATTTAAATAGTGCCAGCTGGAGAAACAGAAACTACTCATTTGCTTTTGTTGGCTCTCTGCAAATTTCTCACTGTCCATGCTAATCCTGAAGTCAAAAAAACCTGTTGTCTGCTTCTGTGTCATTTAAGAACAAACTGTTGTTCTTAAAGGTATGCATTTTGTTTAAAAAATGCCAAGGTTAAAACCTATAGCTGCTTTTTCAATGTTCTGTGCAGATATGTTACAAGTTAAGCTTTATTCCAAACTTGCAAAGACATGGCCTAACCTGCTTTTAATTTTTGTTTCAAACCCAGTGAGCTCAGTGTGTCAGCATTTGGATGTCTTGGCTTTCTTGTATTTCAGAGGACACATTATGTTTTAAAGCAGCATTGTTTATCAGGATGAGAAGATGATGCAGCTTTCTTGTGTCAAGCTTTTTTTTCTTTTTTTTTTTTTCCCATAAAGGCATGCTCTCCAGTTGTGGTTGGCTAAAGAGACATCTTAATATTCCTGTATTTACTCTGTGTGCAGAAATATGTCATGCATACTAACCTGCTACGTAAAAGCTGCTAATGCCGGCACCATTGCACAAATTGCTTTGAATGCTGTATGCAGAAGAAAGAAAAAAAAGCTGCTTGTCTACTTTATTTAAATCTGTAGCAGCATTTTATTCTTAAAACCGTATATGTTCCCTAGCATTTGGTGGAATTAACAGAATATGATGCACAGCACCTTTTGTTATTTATTTTGGAAGATGGAACCCATCACTGAGGAGTGAGTAGCTGTGATTCTTGCTAATTGATGAAGAGAAAACGTAAAGTGGCTCAGTTAAAGTCTATTGATGTCACTAATTCTTTCCACTGGCATCGCTGGACTTTGGATTTGGGCCAAGTTGCTTATACTGAGATGATACAGTTTTTGTGCAAACAGTTGGACTAAATCTCTTTTGTAAGATAGCAGTTGTTGCAAATAATTAACGCAATTCTCTCTCCTGCAGGAATAATCTAGATTGCATATGAATCCAGACATGCTCACCCATAGGAATACAAGAGCCTCTATGGAGTCTCAGTTCCAACCTGACTGACTTGTATCTGTGTATGGAAAATTTCAGTACAGAAGAATTGATCTTGACCGTTAATAAAGAAACTGGCAGAGATTTCTTCCCTTAGAAAGCAATCTGAATCAGCAGCAGTTATATTGCATGAAGCAACGATAAAATTACAGAAAAGCAGCATTTTTAATTTTCTTAAAATATCTAAGTTTTCAGCTATACCTGCACGTTCATAAACAATATAAACAGTGATCTCATGTAACACATAAACAGTTCATGCCTTTCACAGTTTATGAAAGTCTAAACAGATTAAAATTTGTTAGGTGGCAAGCCTTTTGTTTACGGATATTGTAAATGAAGATTACCCCCAAAATGCTAGAAGCTCTATAGGTACTGTGTATAATGTTTTACCACACATTAGATGTGCCAATAACACAGTTTATTCAGTAAACAACTTGAATCTTATAATTGTTTCATCTTGTTTTATTACTGCCCGATAAACAATGACAAATCTTTACTCTTATCAAAATATTTAAATGCTTACAAAGTGTGCTTTGTATACCTGACTGAATACCTTATGAGGTAGTAATTATTTTAGCTTATTAACTTTAACGATTTTTGTCAGCGTTGTTCAGAGTCAGCTTCTGGTCACCCTTCACAGATCCTAACCTTGTAAATTATATGTAGTTATTTTGGGAAAAAAAATCTGTATTTTACTTAGTTTGCAGCATTAGAAAGTTATTAATCTAAAGTAACCACGATGGTTTTCTATTGATTTCCCTTTTTGTTCTCAGAGGAAAAGAAAAAATCTGTTTGAGAATCTGGTCAGCATTTACTATCTAGTTCAGAGTCAAGCCTTAACCTGTACAGAACGTCCACTGAAAACTTGTTAGTGTTCAGCTATAATACCCACTGAAGGGATAGAGTCCATTACACTGTCAGCTGCATCACAACACATGGTGAATGTATGTTTCTGCATAGTGAAATAAAAGTGGTAAATGCATCCAAAATTGTATTGTTCTGTGTCTAAAAGAACCTAGTGTTTCTTATATTCAAAATTTGAGTTGCATTTGTAAGGCACCACAGGTTTTACGTATATGCACAGTAGACACATTTTGTCTTCAGAGGCTGAGACTGCACTGTGCCGACAGTTAGAGTTGCAGGGGACCCAAAGGGATGACCTTGTTTACCTTTGGGTAAATGATGTTTCAAAGGAAAAGAAGCATTTGGTTTCTCCTGTTTTCTGTAGTTGTGTACTGTTCCACTGAGGCTTAATGAAGGATTTTTTGGTTGCTTAGAAAGTAAGGGCCTGTAGCCCTTCTCTTCTGGCATTTTTACTCAGAAACATGGATTAAATTCTCTCTTCAAAGCATTATTAATTTTCTATTCCTTTTCCTTGCTCTTTTGCCACATCTCATTGACACTCCCCTGATAATTCAAGAGAAGTTCTTGACGAATAATTCACCCTTCAATCTGTATCTCCTTGCAGGATTGAAAGAAATAGATACAAGCAGACTTTTCAGGACATAAAGGGCCACATTTGCCCTTCATTGTTTACATGGGGCTCCCTCTCACTGAAGTCAATGGATTTGGCTTCAGTCAAGGGCAAGGCTTGACCCAGTGACTTGTTAATAAATGTTTATTTTCTTAATTTAAAAAGAAAAAATAGTATATATATAGAAAGAATAATCTGTAGATAATAATTAAAAATTATATCCCAAGGCTTCAGAAGCTTTGCCCTCAGTCTCTAAAATGTCTTCCTTCCACCAGCCATTCTTCATGCCTTTAATCCGGAGTGCGAACTGTGTAACTTCCCATACTGCATTTCTTACCTCTTGCCTGATGAGTAACGCAAAGGTTACGGTATGTTATGATCTTCGGCTGACCTCTCTCCCCACTTGTCTTTTATATTTAGAGATGAGTATGTCCTTGCCCTCTTTGGTGAAGGTAGGCTCAGCTTTCTGGTGCTGCTAGCGGCCTGCGGCAGCCATAGGTGGAAGAGGTGCTCACGCAGCTTCCCGGCAGACTTCCTTCCAGGTTCTCACTACTGCATCAGGAGTTTAAAAGTAGACTCTGAAGCCATATTGATCTTCCCTCAGGTGTCCCTTATGTTGTCAGCTGAGAAACAGCATTGTATTACCTCAGAGAGAGGTGAGGTGGTTGCAAAGCCTTCTCTCCAGAGATAGCATTATATTTTAGCATGGCTTGAGGAGATTGTACTTTGGTGATACTGCACAGTATGTATGCTGTCTAAAGATATTGTATCTTTAAAAGGTAGTGTCCTTAGAAAGGATGCTCACAGCTAAGATACAGCCTAAGCATGTGCAAAATATGAGGAGATTAGAGTGGACAGGCAAGGACATCTCAGTGCCGCTGCTGGCAGTAGACCCTTGTTTGGGGGATGGTTCCTGGGAGCAATAGTCTTGGTTTTTGTTAGAAACTGTTTCTTGGGTTGTCTGCCTAATGCTGTGCCACACGAAATAAAAAACACTTGCCTGTTTCTACCAACCAACTTTTGTCTATGGCTCTTCTCTTTTATTGTTGGTCTTTGTCCTGTGTCTTGACATAAAACAGCTTGTAAAACAAACCAGCAAATAATGTTACTTGAAAGCACTGTTACTAACACAGACGTCAGTACAAGACAGCCTCACATTACAACTGAAGCCACAGCTCCAGCACCATGAGAAGTGACTGCTCTGCATCACTGGGGTAAAGGATCATGATGGGAGAGCTTTGCACACCAGGCAAGAATCAACATAACGAGCTGCAGTGGAAACGCCAGGACACAGCCTGAAGCAATGGTTGAGCACCAGGTGTGGCTAACACAGGGAGCTCAGGTGCAAGTAATGCACCTGAGTGACTGGAAGGGGTGGAAGCTAGAGCCATTCTTCCTCTCTCATTTATGGGTTAGAAGCCAAAGGAGTTACACCTCACTGAGACTGTACTTGTTTTGAGTTGTTGTCAGTCATCTGAAGGGGTAAGTTAGTCTTCTTTATTTAATCATCTTGTTCTGGAGTGCTTGCATCCTAGGAAAAGGCTCTGTCATTGCCTTTGCTTGTCCTACACAAGCAAGCACTGCAACTGTAACCATTATAGGCACAGAAATAAACACCACATTTGGCATTTTTAAGATCAAACAAGATAACATTACAGTTCTCTCACTGACTTTTTTTTTTTTTTTTTTTGAGGCATTATCCTCCAAAACTGCTAATAATGACATTCTGTGTACAAGCATTTCAAAAACTGTTAATGGGCCTCAAAATCCAGATACTAGATTAAAGCAAGAATTTAACAGCCTAGTCCTATTCAGCATCTTAGTCCTGAGGCAGATTTAGGCAGCTGTGCCTCATTTTGACTTTAGATATCATAAACCATTAGGAACAGTGATATTTCCCACGGTACTTAAGTCCCAATCAACAGCTCACTGCTTTGACAATATGATTTCACCTCATCTATGTACTTTAAGTAAAATCTTTAATTAGATGATATCCCATTCTCATGCCTTTTACATTAGAGAGTAACATCTGGCTAATGACAATGTATTAAAAATAGATGTTAGTATCTCTTCTTTTATCTCTTTGATAATAGAGATGAATTGAACCATTTGAAGTTTTGTATAGATCCCAAACTGTAATGGTGGTTTGGGGTATCTAAAGGGGGGATTATGAGAAATGGTAACCTCACTGCATGTTTTTTTCAAAGAAAGAGAAAATACTTTGCTCTCTTTAAATCTACAGATTCCAATGATGATATCAATCTTACATTGTAAATGATGTTCAGCTGTATCTTTTATCATTGTAATTATGCCGCTTCAGGAAAGAGGTTGTCAGTGTTTGGCCAGAGTCCTCTCTGGACAATACAAAATGCCAGCCTTCCTCATAAAAACTTGGTCGTTCACTTGAAAGAGGCATTATTAATTATGCATCTTTTAGTTCTGACTCATAAGGATTTAGACCGAAATGAACAGTAAGGCATGTTGCTACTAGTTTTTATATAAAAATGTTTTCCACAAATTCCTGTATTCGTTAACTAAAATCAGATTGTTATATTATCTTGGAACTAACGTTATGTTAGCACCAGTTCACAATCTAAATCGTTTTGTATTCTGACATCTGATTCCCTTCTCCACCCTTTTTCCTATCTTCTCCTTCACCATCAGTCCTGCTTTTCAGCTGGAACTAATGGCCTCCACAAATAGTGTTAGCACCAGAATTTAAAAAATCCTGTTCTGAAGGAAGACCAGTATGTTCACGTTATGCAAAAATCTTAGCTTTCTTCCTTCAGATCCTGCTCCCAAATGCAGCTATTACCTCCATAAATCAATGACCTCACTCTTACAGCTGAAACAACCATCACTCACTGTAAGTAGGATTAATGGCATTGTCTTTAAGAGGTATTACAATGACACAGCCAAAGAATACTGACACTAGAAATTGTTTTCATTTTTTAAATGCATGTGAGTTATCTGTCCTCTCTGGTACAGAACATAAATAGAAGTCATCTATTTCTTTTTGTTCAGAGCTTACTAGGAATTTCTTTCTCATTTTCTTGACGTAACTGTGCTGTCTGCTTCTGTGGCAAAGTGTGCCATGGATGTTTACTTCTGTACACAATCAAAGCTCTTGCAGTGATGTTGTCTAAACTACATTGCAAAATCCAGAGCCTGGAATGTGTGGAGGTTTGGAACTGACTGAATTAGACAGCACAGTTGTGTGTTTCTGAACAAGTCCTGCCTTATACTGGATTCTGCTGCTGCACGTGTTGCTGTCATGTTCTGGACATGCGATTTTTGGTGGATAAAACTGTATTATCTTGGAATATTTGAAGTAATTATAGAGTATAAGATAAAAGATGATTAGGAGGAAAAAAAAATCACCAAACATTGAAAGTCTCAGGGAGGAACATATAGATAATACAACAGAGCAAAAGAAAAATGAAAGCAATATATCTGAAGTTACAAAAGCAAACGATTAAGAAACTTTCAAAGCCTTTTCCAGCAAGAAGAGACCAGCTAATATGATGCTCTCACTTTCCTTACAGTGTTTGCACAGGCACCTTTCCTCTATGGAGTTATGAAGTTGTTTCTCAGACACTGGTTTTCTGACCAAACTCAGTTGATAGATTTGTTTCTATCAACTGAAGGTTGAAGGTTTCTAAAAGAATTTATGTTCCTTTGATCTAATTTCAAATACACATACAACTCAGAGAAATAAGAATCTTGTTATATAGCCACAGAAGTGTTGACATTTTCTCCACTCAGCATCAGAGCTGCTAAATCCCATGCTACTAAACAAATACGCGCACATGCATTTATGTAACATGTTCCCACAAAACATTATTTCTTACATTATTTCTATGACACCATCTTTGAATAACAATGTGTTTTTGTCTTCTTCCATACAAAATACCACCTAGTGAATGACATGTCACATGATTTTTCTTCTCCTGCAATCAGATGCAGTATGTCAGCACAACTACTTTCTTTCATATCAGCTTATGAAACTGAATATCTAACATGAAACCATTCCAACATGTGGCCTGCTTTCATAGAAATAAGGGGCTTTGGTGTCCTTGTGACCTGACAAGGAACCTTCTGCAAACCTTAGGAAGACCATCTGTAACAGCAGCTTATCCCATCACTTCATGTTTATTTAAAGCTGTTTGTCCATTTTTCCTTTGCTTCCTGTTCTTAGCCCTAACCCAACTGTTTGATCTATCAAGCTCCTTTCTTCTACATCTTCTCTCTGAGTTTCTGAGCAAACTGCATCTGCTTCTTCTCTTTCCATTCTTTCTATTACTGCATCCTCTCCTCCAAAGTCTCAATATTCTCCATCCTACCATCTTTGCCACTCATCCTTCACAAAATCAACTCCTACAGTCACGATACATCCAATCCCTTAAGAGCATATTTCTTTGCTTTCATATCGGTGTTCAAATTTCAGGCTTATAGCTGGTGTGTTCCCTAAGTCTGTTTTTATCAAACAGTACTTTCTTTGATTTTGATGTTTGTTTTTTTTTCATAGCCACTCTCCTCCCTCTTCAGCCATCATCTGATCCCTTTCAGAATGAGTCTATTCTCTCACACTGACACCTGGTCCTTTTATATTTTCTGGTCCATTAGCTTTGATAGCTTGTCATCTGCTTTCAGACCTTTCAAACCACATCTCTAGTTTTTCTTTCTAACCTGTCACTGAAAAGCAAGCAGTGGAAATCATGTAGATTATTTTCTTTCATTGCAATAGGTATTCTATGGAATAGAATAGAACAGAATGAAAGAAAATGCCCATCCTGACTGTCATCTTACCCCCAAATGTGGATTTAACTACTCCATTTTTTTAGTCTCACTTACTAAAATTAAGGTTAGTATTGCTTTTCCTTAACTAAACTGAGCATTTATATAAAGCCAAAACACTATTCAGTATAAACAGTTCTGTCACTCATATTACCACTCCTGTGTGGAAAGTAAAATGGAAATGCCCACAGGAAATGTGTTATTAGTTTATTCAGATAAAGAAGTTACATTGTCACTATGCTGACACCTACACAGGTCAAGCTGGACAAGGCTCTGAGCAACTGGATCTATCTGTAGATGTTCCTGTTCATTGCAAGGGGGTTAGACTTTAAAGGATCTTTAAAGGTCCCTTCCAACTCAAATCATTTTATGACTCTATTCTATGATTCTGTGATTCTGAACAATCTAAAGATAAATGGTTGTGATTTAGTGATAGAGAATTTACATAAACAAAAAGTTATCTCCAGTAAGGCCCAGTGCTATGGAGCGCCCAAACTGGAGCTGGCTTCCACTCAATCTGCTCAGAGTGAGGGCTGAACCAGTTGAATATCAACTCATTGATTACATGCATCGATGCATTTGTACTGAAAGGGTGCAGCAGCATTATTTATCCCATCACGCCACTGAGCTCTTCTTCCATGTATTTAATGCTGAACTTATGTATAAGTCTGAGTGTTTTGAGGGCAAAGAAAAGTCAGGAAGAGATAGATAGGCAGAGTGAAAGTTCTGCTATAACCTTGTGGGTTACAAAAATTTTGGCTGACACTCTGCGTAGTCCATTTGTTTTGTCAAGTGCATCAATCAGTTTGGCAATTACAGCTAATGGATATTGGACAACAGTAGCAAAAGTTGGCTCTCTACACAAATTGCTATAATCCTATATCCTTGTCTGGCCGGGAATAAAGTTATAGAGATCTGATTCCAATTTCTACAACAAAGTACGCTGGTTGCTCCAAAAGTAATGCCTCCTATTTATTACCATGGAAATTACAACAAATACAATGAGCATGATAATACTATTTGATAAAGTAAATTCTCCACTACAAAGCACTATTTGTCAACACAGTCACCACTTTAAGCTATGTGTTTTCACCAGTGAAAAATATAAGATGAAAAGAAAAAAAAATAACAGCAGCCTGCATGCCACGGTTGTAGAACTCTGCACCAGCGAAGGTGACACATTGCTGAAACACATTACTTGCTGCCTCGCTGTGCTCACATCCACTGTTTGGTCTCCATAACATTCAGCAACATCAATGAATTCCTCATGGAGGAATTCAGCGATACGCTTTTGCTTCATGCGCACTTCCGTGACAAAACGTGTTGTTTTGTCAGACTGCCCCTCTGCTGTTGTCTGTCCCACAGCAACAAATAAAATGAAATATTGGTGGGAAGGTACAATCTATACTGTCATACCACCAGCATCCACATCTGCTGCTGTGGGCCAGCAGAATAAAATAGGAAGCATTACTTTCAGAGCACCCATTGTAGATTCAGAACCAGTTTTTTTATTACAGGAAATACAGCATGCCAAAAAAAAATCCCAGTGATGGGAGAAAAAAGAATGCTACCAGCTGCATTAAGAAACAATTGCTCTAACAGGAGCAGTGTTATTTAAATGTCATGGTGCTGAGAAAATCAATTTCTACAACTGCTTGAGGGCTGATACTTTCTCCCACCTAATGTAGTTAACAAAAGGTTAATTTCACCTGAGTCTAATGGTTTAATCTTTTCCTAAAACCCATGAGAATAAGAAAGATCTAGATTAAATCAATCAAGAATTATAGAATCGTAGAGTGGCCTAGGTTGGAAAGGACCTCAAAGATCACCTCATTCCAACCTCATGCCGTGGGCAGGGTTGCCCCCACAGCAGCTGCTGAAGGCCCCGTCCAACCTGGCCTCGTGTGCCTCCAGGGCACCACAGCTTCTCTGGGCAGCTGTGCCAGCACCTCACCACTCCGAGCAAAGAATTTCCAATGGAACTTGTTCATGGGCATGGGGAAGATGAAGTAGGTGGTAATATTTGAGGACCAGGAAAGCTATTTCTTGAAAGTCTTGAAAAATAAACTTTTATCTAATGTCAAACTTTGTGCCATAACTATGGAATAATTATATTTTGTACTTCTTTAAGCAATGGAGGTGAGGGTTTACAAAAAAATCCTTGTGGTTATTCTTAAGGGAGTCATCATTTGGAAGTGACTCCTTTAGAAGAAGCTTCCAGATATGTGCAAGTAAAATAAGGAGGTAGTGCTATAGTACTGGGTAGTTCCAGGCAGTAAAGAACTATCAAACAGGTGGGCTTTATACAACTTCTTTTTAGAACTGTTATGTAAGGGGACAAATCCTAACTCAGGATTTTTAGAGAAAGAATACAACTTGTTAGTCAAGGTGACACTTGGTAAAATACTAAACCAAAATACTGTACCACTGAAGTAACACATACTCGTAAATGCAGTAGAGCATATCTTTCCTCTTAGCATGTATCCTAGAAAAATAGCTTGATGGGCTCTTAGTGTTCGTTACACTCATGGAATACTAGTGTTACTGTCTCTAAAAAGGGTAAAACTTGTGATAGACTAACATTCATCCACCACCTGAAATAGCCATTTTTCATTTCTACAGGCTGTTATTTCTAAATTGTAACAAGTGATAAGTGCAGAAAAGGCCATCCCTATAATACTGCTAACTTGAAAACCATCTTTCCAGTGTATTAGTACTGAAATATTCTTTTAATCTTATATTTTGATACTGACAACAGTCTCATTATTTTATTATATTTTTAACATATATTTGGGAGATACTTGGAGAAAGAATGGCTACAAACAATGCCAGTTGGTGTCTTAATGAGCTAGTCTTGAACTCAAATGTCAAGTGGTGCCTAGATTAATTACACAGGGTATGCTCATTTGCATTTGTCCTTACATAAACAGTCATTAAACAATGCAAATGTGTGTAAGCAAACTCAAAATATTTCTGTACAACACCAGTAATTTTTCATCCATGTATTGGCTTATGTAAAGTGTCTATTGCTGGGAATCCAAACTGATCCAATTCCAGCTGTACATTCTTGGATAATATCAGTCATGAAAATTGTGCTTGGTCAAAGCAGGTCTCTGTGTCCTCAGCAGCAATGGCAAGTTACATATCAATCAGCAGAGCAAGCATGATTGTTGGCACCAACAATTAAATCTCTCATATTCCTGGCTTAAGTAATGCTTTGCTGCTGGAGAGAAAAATAATAATCTCTTGTGGCAACAATTATGTCAAAGACTTTCTAAGATGGAAGTCTCATCCTCTGCATCTCTTTCTCCTTCAGAAGAGGAAAAATTAGAAAGAAAGAAAAAAGAAAAAAAAAACCGAAAAGACCAGCAGAATTTCATTATTGATTCTTTTGAGAAAACAGTGATTGTCGTATTAGAAGTCATAATGTATAAAAACCAATATCTCTACCATCTCAATGACTGAGATTTCATAGACATCCACATCCATGCAAGGTGACAGGGAAATTTTTCTCATGCATATGTGTCAGCTAATATATGTGGCCTGTTCAGAGCTTGTCATGATGACAAGTGGGTCTAGGATCTTTCCACATTATAAATATCCATCTATTGGGCCTCAGTCCCCATGGATCTCACTGAGCACTAATCTTTGAGCGAGTTGAGCAGAAGCTGCCAAAAGAGAAGCACAAACTGAACTAATGCAAACTCCTCCTCCACTGTTCCTTCCCTTCCCTTCCCTTTTTCCAATATGGCTTTTATATGGTCTATAACCTTTTATCAACAGCTATTTCCTACAAATTCCTATAGCATTTATAGTTGGTCATATTCTACTGCTATGCTACTGGTAAGCAGAAGTTCATAAATGAAGAGTGTGTTACTATTATTTTCACTAGAGTTAATCATAGAACAAATGTCAGTCTGAAGTCAGCATATCCCATTACAAACATAAAGGTATAAATGATTAATTTCATAGCCAATGGAGAACAAGTTTAATTATTACTTAAATACATTTAATAGGAAATTCTTTTAGACTAAGCTCAGTCGTTTGGCGTAGACACAGACAGTTCATTCTCAGATTTATATATTCATATGTAAATCTATGGGTGTTGAACTAGGTGATCTCTGAGGTCCCTTCCAACCCAAGCCATTCCATGATTCTATATAGGTGGCTGCAACAGTGAAAATAATATCCCTAGCTCAAACACAATAAAGGTTAGCACCTTTCCCCAGAAAGATGTAGCAGTCTTGACAGGACTACAAGCTATCAGGACTGATGAGAAAGGGCACTCTTCAGCAGTAAGAGAGACATCAGTGTCATAAGTGGGTACAAACACAGTGGGTGCATCTAAGTCTATTTTTGCTTCACTTGCGAAGAGATGTCTGTTCTGTTCACAATCTCTATTCCTGTCAATCAAGGGTAAACTTCTACATGCCCATGTTCTATGCTATACTATTGAAGAATATGGTTTGTCAGCTACGTTGTTTTTGTAGATCCAAGATTACCGCAACAGTAAAGGCAATGTCTTTACTACTCCTTTATCCTTACTGTTTTGAATCTTGTCTGAAATACAGTTCTCTGATACCCAGTAGATCAGATTTAGCAGAACCTTTCTCTAGCCCTAAAGTTCCTTTCAGAGGCAATTGTCTGCTCTCAGTTGTTCTCAGAAGACTGCTTCTGAAGTAATTTTTCTTTTCTAGATTTTGTACTTGGTGGCTTTCTCTGTCTTCATTGCTTTGCATCACTGTTAAAAGCTCAACACTGAAAGAGAGATGGGAATTTTCCTGGTTAACTGCAATCTTCACCAGACATTAAAGGAAAAAAAAAAAAAAAAAAAAAAAAAAAAAAAAACAAGAACTTAATAAAATTTATGCTTTGAATGATAACACATCCTGCACAAACTCAGTGGGTTCAACTGCTATGGTGGATGTGGCATTTGTAACAGAAGTGGTAGAGTTTGTGAACACATCTCTAAAAAGCCATGCTGGACTGAGAAAATTACTTGTGTTTGTAAACAGTAAACACAGGGTATCATAGTATGGATATATTTGCCTTACAAACCATACAATATGTTTTCACTGGCCTCATTTAAGGCAGGCAGAAGTGTCCTGTGATAAATACTAGCTGGGTATAAAAAATGTCATTTGGATTTTATGTTATTTTCTGTTTTACTGTCCCCCAGCAAGTACTAACAAGTGAGAGTTGAGAATCACAGCTTCAAAGATGCAGGGGGAAACTATCTAAAGACAGGGAAATTTGTGATGCGCTATTAAAGAATGTGTATTCCTTCCCACAGTAGCAAATGTGAAAAGTGATAGGTGTAGGAGAAAACATAACATCAGTCTAAATCACAAGGAAAAACAGGAGTAATTGTGTCTTACAGGGATAATGTAGTTTGGAAAATACAGTCTGTAGACTCTGAGGTCACACTAGCTCAAAGAGATCTGAAAGATATAACCCAAATAAGGGCTATAAAATATAGCAGATGCATAGCAGATAAATTGGGTTGTGCTGAAAGCAGGAAAAGTCATTTGGAACTGAAGATTTATTAAGTGATTTCACTACAAGAACCAAATTTGTGAACAAAACTTGTAGGGGAGGTTATTTGTGTTATTAATGAAAAACAGTTGGAGTATGATTTAAAGCAAACGAAGGAAGGAAAAAGGAATTCTACTGTGGAAAATCTTGTTTAGACAGCAAACAAATCTATAAGGTCCTCCCATTTCCAGATGAAATCCTTTGGTTTTCTGTTATACATATACATATACATATAACTTTATACAAAATGTATACATTCCACTGATATTAGAAGCTACAATCTTGCCTCAGAATTTTGCTTCAGAAGACTTGTATTTTTTAAAAGGGATTTTTCTATCCAATACTTGGCAGTAACTCAAAGCAAATGTCAGAAGAGCCTCATAATTACAGCACAGATTTCAAACAAAAACAAAGCCAAGCACGGTTTGAAGGCCATAGTTATTTGAAGGTCTAAACTGTTGAAGCTGATTTAACTGTGTGAAGGTAACTCACAAAGCAAGTATTCTTGTATTTTGATTCGAGCTGATAAGTTTTTTTTCCATAGGAACTAGCACAAATACACCATCCTGGAATCTCCTAACCCTGCCACTAGTTTTAAGTAAATATATTGACGTGATGTTTACTGATTTATTTCACAGGGCGTTGGAGTCCAGTAAAAACAGAGGAAGTAATAAAAATTTAGGCTCATCAATATTATAGTATATGATTTATTTTACCACACTGTTTTGATACTCTATATGTGGGCCTCGACTGTTTTTGCAAGATACAATACAAATACAGAACAGAAATGTGGATTTTTCTGCCAAAGAGGAATAAAAGAGATTACTAGATAAAAGCACGCAGATGGATACAAAGGAATATGTTGGTGAAGGATCCCAGCATACATGGCTTATTTACTGCCAAGAATTTTGAAAGGAGAATTTTTAAGAAGAGCTTGAGGAATATTTTTATGTATGTTTACAGAGAATTCCCAGAACAGATGCAAAACTGTACCTCAGTGGGCTGCCTGGGAGAACACTGAGAGAAAATATATGGTTTGAGAATATGGGAATCTCTTAGCCAGAAACGGCAGAGCAAAAGACAGAAGAGAAGTAAGAGTGGGAGGACAAGACACCAAAGACCTGCATTGCAAAGACTGCAGTGGGAGAGGATACAAAGACAATGCAAAGACCTTAAAATGGAGGCAAAACCAGTCCTCCCTGCAAAGCAAAGAAGGATTAAAATACAAAGAAACCAATGATAACATAAATTTAAAAGCCAGGCCAGCTAAGAGGGATTAAGACACATATTTTGGCAGGCAGAACTAGTGATGGACCATGATGACAGAAGCCAAAAGCAACGATGCAATAGACTGAAGCTTAATGAGGTGGAATGGAGCCAGCACTTAGATTTGTTTAAATACGCATAGGAATTGGCCTGCTGTCATTTTATCAGCTATGACAAGACATAAGGCTGAATCCCCCAAAAAACTTCTTCTACATCCACAACTATCCACATACCTTACTAATAATGGGAGCAAATATGGAAACTGCTGAAGTTAGTCTGAAGAAAAATATAACTAAAGATACACTTCAATAATCCCAATATCATTTCAGTTAATGTCACCATTACACACAGCACTCTCCCAACAGAATGTGGAATATCTTATTTTGCCTTTGACAAGCTCAGAGAATGAAAGTCAAAGTTCAGAAACAATCTGCCACACATCTGCTTTATTTGCACTTATCTCCATGAAATGGGAATGAACATCAGCAATGGCTAACAGTATTTGATTTAAGGAGAGATGATACTTAGGACAGAAAAGCCTACATTAGTTGATAATACTACAGTTCTCCTTTATTCTCCTTATCAATTCCTTCCTCATGTTGCATACAAATACTGAAACTGAGAAAGTACTGTCATAATGTGTAGCATTATTATCTCTGCATTCATGTCAGTGGAAATGCTAAGTCATAGCCTGAACCAGTGATTGAGAATCTGGTGAGAAGACAGGGCCAACCAAGGGGAGCTCAGGTGCGAGCAATGCCCCTGAGTGACTGGAAAGGGTGGAGCCGGGATCCACCCCTTCCCAGACCTCATTTAATGGTTGGCAGTGGAGGTGAGGGTATCTCTTTCTGGAGATCCTTGCCTACCTGTGGCCTCCCAAGGGTAAGCAGCTCTTTCTTTGTTTCTGCATCTGTGGCTGCTACACTTGGGCTCATTCTCATTCGCTGCAGCCAAATACTTTGCCACCCTGCTATTATTGCACTACTTTTCATCCTATTATAGCATTGCATTGTCATTCCTGGCCTATGTATTTGTCAATGTTGTAGTAAGATGGTTGATATCTTCATTGTGTAAATCCTCTGTGGTTTTCCAGAAAGAAGGTCTTATTTTCAGAATTTATTTCTTTTCCAAGACTATCTCTCTGCATTCATATCAAAACAAGACAGGAAGAGAAATAAATCTGCAGAAGCCAAAAAGCAGAGAATGACTCTTAGCCATCCATTTCAAATTCATTGAGTAATAAATCCTGATTGGACAATAAATACAGATTAGTTTAGTTGCTAGTAGATAAAATAATCAGACAGTAAGTTTACAAATTATGCTGCAGACATACAACAAACTATTAATGTAACCCTACCTTATTTTGTAATCACAGCACATATCAAGCAAAAAGGCTTGCTATATTGCCAACACAGTCTGTAGTTATACCACTATTGGCTTTGGCAGAGAAGTCAGTGGGTATTTAAATCCAAAATACGCATTAGGCAAAGCAGAATGAGTAATGCTTGGGCTGACCATAAGGCATGACTGTTATTAAGTCTCTTTGAACTCACAGAGACTGAGCAATGTTCACTTGCTCTACATAATTTGGCAGCCACAGCTGCTGGAAGTATTTGTATGGTTTCTGTGTCTCTGATGGATGGTACCCATAAAACATAAACAGCTCAAACCAAGCATGTGTAGCACTTACTTATTTTCATGGGACTAATAATTCACATAACTTACAATAAGGTAGAGTTACTTACAGTAATATAGTTATGTTTCCCATAATACATGCAACTTGCATAGCATTGAAGCACACAACCTGATTTTGATTGCATAGTCTACATCAATATGATGTGCAGTTTACAAAATGTACACACTTGTACTGGGGGCACAAACAGTTGGGAGAACCTTAATCAAGCAAGATGGTAAGAAAAACATGTTTGGGCGTAAAGTCTGATAATCCTATAAGTGCAGAAGGAATGTTGTCCTTAGACAAAGTCTGTCTAGGAGATGTGGTACACCACAGCAAGTCATCTTTCTAGTGCTTGGCAGATATATCCTATGGATATCTTCCAATTTCCCTCTTTTACACAAGCACTTCAGAAATGGAAAATTCAAATGTTTCCTCAGACTACTATAACTTCCTACTGTGGCAGAATGATTATGAATTACTTTTTTTTTCCGTATCTATTGTGTCATGCCTCTTTTATGCTGTAGCAATTGCATCTCTATTTTTGGCACTTTTGTTCACCTGGTGCTACCAAAATTATTTTATCTTAACAGTATTTTCTGCTTGTCATCTCTTTGATGTATTCATCTTTGCAGTCCTCAAAAATTTAGAAAACTGGAACAGGGGAATTTGTTGAAGACTGTGTGCACACACACACACACACACAAAAAAAAAAAAAAATAGCTCAAATCTATTAACCCTTCCTGGAACTTTTTCTTCCAGATATGTTTTTGAATCAAAAGCCAGAATTATTAATTTGGATGTGTTCAAGAGATTATTCAGAATATTTATACAGGGGAATGACCTCTGCAGACAAAATCAGACTCATAGAATGGTTTGGGTTGGACGGGATCTTTAAGATCATCTAGTTCCAAGCTCCTGCTATAGGTGGGGGCACCACCTGCTAGACCAAGTAGCTCAAAACCCTGTTCCAGCCTGGCCTTGAATACTTCCAGGGAGGGAGCATCCACAACCTCACTGGGCAACTTGTTCCAGTGTCTCATCACCCTCACAGTAAAGAATTTCTTCTTAATATCTAGTCTAAATCTACCCTGTTCCAGTTTAAAGACATTTCATCTCATCCTGTTGCTACCCACACTTCTAAAAAGTCCCTACCCAGCTTTCTTGTAGGCTCCCTTCAGGTACTGGAAGGCTGCTATAAGGTCCCTCTAGAGCTTTCTCTTCTCCAGGCTGAAGAGCCTCAGCTCTCTCAGCCTGTCCTCGCAGGGGTATGCTCCAGCCTTTTGGTCATCTTCATGGCCCTCCTCTGGACCCGTTCCAACAGCTCCATGTTCTTGCGTTGATCTGGGGGCTCCAGATCTGGATGCAGTACCCCAGTTGGGGTCTCATGTGAGCAGAGTAGAGTTCCTTAACCTAATGGTCATGCTTCTCTTGATGCAACCCAGGATATGGTTGGCCTTCTGTGATGCAAGCAAAACACGGCTGATGAGCTGATAAATGATTGCTAATTATTCTTCTTTGACAATACTAACTGTAACTTTCCTTAACTATGATGCTGAATTCTGATGTTTTGTAAGGGTTTCTCAGGTATCTCTGATGTGATGGAAATCATTTTTGCCTACAGTATATATGCTTATGCCTCAGTAAACTTCTCTGTAGTCACTAAATCCTACAACAGTTAATCTCTTTTTCATACTGAAATATGACAAAGAGATATGATCCCACTTTATATATGTGTGTATGTATGTGTATGCATAAATTTCTCTGTGAAAGGCAATGTAACTGGAGATGTGCCTCTTTTGGTACAACGTTACCATCAGCATGGGTTATCATCAGTATGGGCAAGTCCCATGAGAAGAAGGAAGTAGAGGTGAAGTGGCCAAGGTAATGTCCTTTTAGAAAATAACCAAGAATAGAATGAAATTTCCTGGTTCCCTGTCAAGTTCCCAATCCACTGCCATGTGGGAATAGTTTTCCCAACTGTTGTTTAATGCCTTTGCAATGTATTATTTTAATTTAGGTCTGACTTTTTTTATTTCTCTCTAAAATAATAATAATAATAATAATTAAGCGTATGTTAACTACTTGATCCTACACTTTTAAAAGCAAGCTATCTTAATCTGATACAGTTGTAATTTTGAAATACAAGTATTTGGGAAAGATACGAGAAGCTTCAATACACTTGGTGGAGATAATCACTTAATTAAATACATTTTTTCCAAAACCCAGTCCTGGGAAAAACAACGAAGACAGCAATAATGCTGTGTCTAATATATTAGGGGATTTTTTTTTTTTCTATACTACCTTCAAATTAAATGGAGAGGTAGTTTTGTTAGCATCTTCTAAGACTGTTAATTTCCAGTAAGAGTTTTGGATTTATCAGAATAAAACATTTCTACACCCGAAGAGAACTAGGATACACTCAACTCTAACACAGCATTAAACTGTCTCCAGTAGAAATCAGTGAAAGCCATGTGTATACTTAGTGGCTTTTGGGTGAGATCATAGTGAAGACTATCTTATTTCTGCCATTTTAAACTTGGAGTGATCAATTTCAAAACATTATTTTTCTTTTAATGTAAGGTTTTGGCACTTAAAGTATTTCATAGACTGGCAAGCTACACAGAACAATTACAATCATCTAATTTGACTTGCCATAGAAAACAGGACACAATGTTACTTGCTAATTTTGCTCTGAGCCAATTAACTAGTGTGACCAAGTATACCTTTCAAAGATGTTCATGTTTCACCTGAGGATTTCAAGAAATGAAGAATCCATTAGTTGTCTTGATAGTTTTCTCTAACAGTTAATCACTCCCTCTGTTTAAAATATGCATACGTCATTGCCTATCTGAACGGATTCATGGTTTGAACTTCCAGTTATAGGCAATTTGGGTTTTTCATCTTTGGACTAATTATTCCTTCATTCAACTGGTATTTTCTCCCCATCAAGTTAAGTAAATGTCTTTGCCTCTGTAATCAAGTCATCCTAATGTGTTCACATTGAGGAAGGGAAATAGCTTGTGCTTTTAAAGTGTCTCACTGCAAGACACTTCCTGCAGCCCCTAAAATAATCCTGAAGCTGTATTTTTCTCCCTTTTTCCTTGCATACTTTTCCCAACAAAGGAATGTGTGCTGTACTCCAACAGCAAAAGAGAAACCAAACCATTTGAATCGCAAGCCCTAATTGCACCAGTAGAAGAGGATGCAGATGGTAAGGTGTGTGCTCCACCATGGGGCCTTCCACTGCTGCAAAACCAGGATCATTAATGGAAGCACTGGGCCTTTCTCCACAGGTGCTGACTCTGGCAACAGCTCTGATCAGTCTAAGCTGGGAGGGGAGCCAGCTAATCCCACTGCCTCTACCAGATCCACGCAGACCAGCATCAGATTTGTGCTCCCCCTTTAACTTCCTCATATCCTTAGCTGTTTCCCCCCCTTTTTTTTTTTTTTTCTATTTCTCCTCCTCTGATTGAAAAACATCTGGGGTTGCCATCTTCTGCAGCAGTCCTGTAACTCTGAAACAAAAAATGTCAGCCAAAAGCAGTATCATAATTTGCTGATGCAAGTTAGTTACATTTCAGAGTAGGGAGGCAATGTGTGAGTCTTTTTCTTCTCTGATGGAAAGGCTGTAAGCAAGAGTAAGCTCTAGAAGTTCAGTGTCTATTTCTGTGTATGCTGTTACTTTATGTCTTTGTTTAGAAGTTAAGTAGATGGAAACAAGTTTGGATGCCTGACAACGTGAAAAAATGCCATACTTAATAAAATCAAAGTGACTGCAAGTATGGGGAAGAGAAGTGGGTATAAGAGATATTCCTTCTTCTGTATTAGTCATGACATATCATGAAGGTTTTGTGTTTGTCATGGATCTGAGAAAATTGTGTTTTTTTTTTGGTTTTTTTTTTTGTTTTTTTTCAACTATTAACTACTCATGATAACTTTTTTAGTTTTCTAGGCTGGTTTATTTCCTCCAAATAAATCAAACACTTAACGCTTCTCCCTTTCTTCCCCTTATCTTTCTTATTCTGAAGCAGGTTACACTCACTGATATTCAACAGTTCTGACAGAGCACTGAGGCTTTCTGCCTCTAACCCAAATCCAGCTCAGTCCAAATAATGTGGTGATGTTTTCTTGGGGTGATATTTTTTTCCAGTGTTCTTTTATGACTTTGCTACTGGATAAGAGCAGTTCTGAATTCTGCTTTCGTTATCATAACATTGTTTCTGTTGTTTCAACAAATGTTCCTATTCAATTCAAGATCAAAACTGAATGCGTTAACAGGCTAAAAACATTCTAATTTCCATAGAGAAAAGGATTGAAATGTGCAAAATAGATTATTTAGCAAGTGTCCTTCACTATACAATTTTTTGTTATTTAAATACATACATAGATTAATAATTTATATTAAATATAAATATATAAAATAATTATATTAAATATATAAAATAAATTTAATACAGTTATTTAAAAAGTGAAAGCTAGTAGCTACCAACAAGTGTGTAGAAAACCCCATTAACACTGAACAGAATCTCGTGCTCAGAATTGTACAACTTGTTCACTCTACAAAGCTCTCCACCTCTATGTCCTTCAGCATGCAATTCTCAATATACATTCAATTGTTTAGAAAAACACTCATAAATTAACTGCTACCTAAATAAAAATAAAAATCTTACAAATGCAGAATTTAAGTCCTTCTCTGCCATGGTGTTGATTTTATATTGCTTGTATTACGGAAGAGACGTGAGGAGGAAAGCATACGAAATCATTTATGTTATGGAGCAGTGTAGATAGGGTGATAGCTGCTATTAGGAAGTTTGCCTTTGTGTTTTGTTAAATGTCACAGTAATTCGGTGACCCCATTCTCACACTAGATCATTTATTTAAGGAAAAAAATAAAATTGTCTACCCTTCTTAAGCAAACAAACTAGACACCAAGGAAACAGTTCACAAAATGGCAGTTTCTTCTGTTAACTGCATCAGACATAAAATATGACTTAAATGGAAGGCATTGTACTGGTGTTATGAGACCAGCTGGTACATGTGCTCTGTAAATCAAATAGATACCTCATCTATGAGTCAGAAATCTGTTCTTTCTGATTGGTCAGTCACTCATAAACTTTTATACCATTGTGGATCAGTTGTTTCTTAGGAATGTGTCTGTAAAAACATTAGTACAATCTGCAATATAAATGGGAGCTGCTCCTATGCTTGTTTCCTACCTAATATGTATTAACTAATTCACCTAAATGTTTTCTATTGCTTTTATAAATTATTATTAGACACCCAAAGGTCAAGAAATATCCAAGATAAAGCTGAAAGTGTAAGTGTAGGTGATTCTTCATTTGATACTATATTTGACAGGGATGAAGAATTCACATGCTTGCAGTGCACTTTCTTCTTTGGGACATCTCACTTGTTTTCATTTTCCTCTTTCCATTGGTTTCTGTGAATGACAGTAAACACTGCTGCTCCCCTGAGTCACTACCCAGCACCAGTACCACATTACAGGGGTCAAAAATGCATAAGGCAGGAATATGATGATACAAGATGCAAGACATTGAAGTTTTTGTTATAAACCTCTGGCACTTGGCATTGGAAAGTGGCATTCACCTTTCTTCTCTCACTCCCTGCGTGGTTTGCATCAGACAAGGATGTCATACAGACTCAGGAGTTTTAGAAAACTGATAGGAAGGAAAAGGGAAAACAAGAGTACTAGTGATATGGGGAAGAAATAGTGAAAAAAAATGAGTGAAGAAATGGCATGCAAAACCCATCAACATCAAGAAGTATGTATTAAAAAAGGATACAGGGGAGACAGAAACAGAGTCAGGCAGTGTCAGTAATAAGGTGTGCAGTATTATTATCATTCTGTCACTAGACGGGACTTGTATGCCTTCTAGCACAGGTGCAAACACTGGCACAGCTCAGTTGGTGGGGTGGCAAGATGGCCTCAACTTCTCTTCTGCTGATGCAGTGGTACCTAAGGTTATGCAATCAATCTCCATCACCTGTGTTCTGTTCCTCCTCATTAGTCTCTACTGTTCTGTAGATGCTTGAAAATACAGAATTGAGTAAATGATGCAAGAACACGACTGAGTCACATGTAAATTTGTGCTGGGAAATTTGCCAGGTTGCTATGGGTAACACACTCCACAAGGAGCATCTGCTCAGTGACTGTCCTCCTCAGTTCCAGGACATCCACTTGTACTCTACAGAGACACGGACGTGTGGGCTTGCTGACGTGTGGGCTCAGTGATTCCCTTTCCAAATACTGGACATTTTGTATCTTCATTTTCTCCTGCCAGATCTGCACGATTAAATATACAACCCCATGTGATCCAATCCCATGTGAACCCCAAATATCACATGGAAATCTACGTCCTTGTATGACGACTAAGGTGGAATTTGAATAATGGCAATTATTCATAACAGGCTGTAATATTATGATGTTCATATCATTGTAACTCATACAGACTTTATAAACACCACGAATGCACAAGAACACCCTGACTTTTAAATACATAAGTTATAACTAGTCACCACTTTAAATACTTAGAAGCAGATCTTCAGCATTTCTTACCTGCTATCTCCCAGTGGCTTCAGAATGTGGCACTTGTCATTCTACACTCCTGCTATGCAGGATGGACTTGTTCTAAACCAACAAGCTCATTCTACAAAGGTCTCTTTTTCCATACAGATATCACCACAATGAAAACAGTCTGGAAACAGCCTGCTAGTTCAACAGTTCCACAGTACCCAAAGCCTGCTACATCAGATAAAAAACAGCGAATCTACTTCAAAGCCTGACTATTAATCTCAGTTAGCTGGGTACAGGGTAATTTCATAGGAAGAGCGTTACATTCAGACATAGAATCAGGACATCTTTGCTTCCTGGTCACACTTTTCCTGCAGAAGGGTATTTTCCAGTAGACTGAAAAAATGCTTCCATTATGCAAAGTGACATGATATATACCAGCCCACCAGACATGCTGTTAGAGATGTGTTTTCCTGTTCTTGCATTTTCTCATTCTTACGTTTTACCTTCTGTAACGCGTATGGTTCAATCCCAGTTCTTTTTACTGGATCTGTGATCTTGACCTTTTGTCTTCTATTTCAGAAGCCCAGCACAACATGCTCAGGTTATGCCATTTTAAAAGTTGTATTTCCCCACAAATCATTTCACTGAGCGCTGTGCCATCAGGTTAGCAACTCACAAATGGTTTATGAAAGTGCAGAGGTGGGAAATGGGTGTTGAGATGATTGCTTGTATTTCTTTCTAGTAGGTCATGGGTGTCCAACATTTTGGCCTGCCCTGGCTGCATGGAGCAAAGAGGAATTGTTTTAGGCCACATAGAAAGTAATTCCTCTTATTTATTTCCATGGAAACTATATCAGACATAAAGAGCACAGTAACACTACTGGTCAGAGCAAATTCTCATTCTGTGCAAAAATATATTCTATGGTAGGCAACAGCATTTGCTTTTGTGCTTTTGAGGAATTAGCTTGTGGCACATCAAAATGTCTCGTGCTGCACAGTTTTAACACTCAAAAACTAAATGAATGTACTAATGGACTGTTTATGTATTGCATTGTGATTTTCAAATCACTATTTAAAAGTAGGCCACAAAATCTTCATTTTACATTTTACTGATGATTTTCGCATTGAAATAATCTACACATTGTTTAGCATTATTACTACAGCCCCTAGGACCGCTTGAGATTATGCAGGGAATGAAAGTATTTGTCACAGGCATCTCTGCAACTTGTAAACATTCATACTAAGTTCCAAGTTTCTACATACACTTGTACTGTATATTCTGCTTATGAAAACTGTTGGTTTTTTTTTTACTTTATTCGGTGCTGTAACCATCCACCTGTATAGTATTTTCTGACTAAATGACTGATCATACCAAGGAAGATCAAAACGATCTTATTTATGAGTTTGCAGTAGTCCAATAAGCAGAAAAGAAACCAATAAAGATTTATGATAATGTTTTTTTAATATAGAATTTGAGAAATATGATAAAAATCCTTTACTTATTCAAAGTGATACAAGTGTCACGAATGTTTTTGACTCTTCAGAGAAGATCGACAAAGAATGTGTACAGGAACAAAGATTTTTTTATTTAATAAGATAGATCTTAGATGTTTTTTAAAAAAAAAAAAAAAAAAAAAGGTGATTCACGTGGTTGTAGGAATTATTAAAAAGGTCCACATTCTGTACATTTCACAGACACTTACAAATGTAATAAATTAAAACTGAACTTCTATTTTGCTATATGAGAAATAGCCTGAAGATAACTGAAATAAACCAATGTTGATGCACCTGGGTGCAGATGATGGTTTATCTATAGGAAGTGATCCAGGAGAAGATGACTGTGCAATCTTTAAAAAAAGAAAAAGAAAAGCAAGAACACAAAAATATATTCTCTCAAAAATATTGTTAAAACACGTACTAGGAAAATACAATAATGGATGACACTTAATGGAATGGAGAATGTAATCGAGGTGCATACAGTGAAAAATTCTCAACACACTATTAATGCAAGAGAAAACCCATATAGTGTGGCTTTCACAGCCCTTGTTCGCACAGATGTGAAACAGGACCAAATGAAATATAATTACATAGAAGCAAATTGAGTAAATATATGATTTCCTACTCCATTTATTACGTTCAAAGAGAAATTGGTAATTGTTTTAGTAAGACATAAATTTCATTGTTTTGATTTTTTTCTTTTTTCAGTAGCACTAAAGTATTTTTTCTTGACTGTGACAATTAATAAACACAATAAATGCTTGATTTCTACTCCAGTTAGGAATGGGGAAAAAAAACAAAATTCCAGTAACTGCCTGAAAAATGAAACAGCAGACAAGATCTGAGAAGAATGGCTGGAAACACAGAGCAATTAATAAAATTGGAAGAAAAACAAAAAGGAGAACAGATACCTTTCATTAAACAGCTACAAAGTCATGCAATCTTGAGTTGACAAAAAAAAAAAAAAAAAAAAACAACCCTGAAAGTCAACTCATCTACAGTCATATGGAAAACACTAAAAAATAAAAACAGAACACAAAAGACCTGAGGACCACCAGAACAGAGATTCCAAACTCTAGCCTTATTTCTAACCAAACAAGCCATAAAACAAACAAATCAAGACAGTACAATGGTTTAGATGCACTTCTGACTAGCAAGCAGATGCAGGTAGGTGCTCTCCTAAATTTTTTACTTGCGATCAGAGAACGCCTCATGTGTGAAGTAGTGTTTGGTAACTGTCTTTACCATATTGATCATGGAGTGGTTTAATTCACATTTCTCAGTGATAAGATGAAAACTGCTACCAAATACTCAACCCAGGATATCAGTTCAGGCTGTTCAGGGAACTAGCTAGTGAGGTGCCTGGAAAACTAGTTTTGAATTCTCTGCGATCCATCACCACAGGTCATTTTTTGAGTACCAGCTCCTGAGAGCACTTGAACAGGAAATTTGACAATGTCCAAGTTTATTAAGAAGGGTAGGAGGCCCCATCCCTGGAGGTATTAAAGGGCAGGCAGGAGGGTGCTCTGAGCACCTGACTGAGCTGTGGATGTCCCTGTTCATTGCAGAGGAGTTTCACTAGATGGCCTTCAAAGGTCCCTTCCGATTCTAAGGATTCTATGATTCTATTTTCAAATTCCTTTATCAAAATGGAAAGCATGACTGGACTTCCTAACATTCACTGTTCAGAGCCCTGTGTTTAGCCAATGCAACAAAATGCATACCATTACTTGCTATCACTCAAGATAGCACTGCTCTCCCCATGTCCCAGTTTCAGTCTACATTGTTAATAATGCACCATTTGACTGCTGCTGAGGGATAGACGCGTGCTCGGGACCACTCCATGAAAAAGAGCAATAGCCTTTGAAATGTGTAGAGGGGATGGGACACGTTGCTAGCTGTGTTGGACTGCATGAAGCTCATGGCTTGGACATGCCTGTAGTAGGTGAATTGTTTCTCTGAAACTCTAAGCTCCAGGTATTTGAACAACTATAGTGTCACTAAGAGCAGTTTCTGCAGTGGCTTCATAGACATTTAGATACACAGGACACACAGGAAGGAATACCATCCAGAGGGATCTGGACAGGCTTTAGAAGTGGGCCAGAAGGAACTAAGTAAGATTCAACAAGGTCAAGCGCAAGCTGTTGCGTCTGGATCAGGGCAATCCCAGATACAAATACAGACCAAGAGAAGTACTCAATTGAAAGCAGCCTTGGGGAGAAGGACCTGGGGGTTCTGATGGACATGAGCCAGCAGTGTATACTTACAGCCTGGACATCCAACTGTATCCTGGGCTGCATCAGAAGAGGGGTGACCAGCAGAGAGAGAGAGGGCATCATCCCCTCTGCTCTGCCCTCCTCAGCCCCTATCTGGAGTACTATGTTCAGGCCTGGAGCCTGAAATTGGTGGGGAAAGAGGTGGGGAAATTCAGGTTAGCCTAGGAAGATTTTATTCACGGAGCAGTGAGGCGCTGGCACAGCTGCCCATGTAAGCTGTGGTGCCTCATCCCTGGAGGCCCTCAAGGCCAGGTTGGACGGGGCCCCGGGCAGGCACGGGGTGGGACTGGATGGGCGTTAAAGTCCCTTCCGACCCAAGCCGTTCTGTGCTTCTGTGCTCCAAACACCGAGGCGTGCTCTCTGCACCACTCCTTTCAACATCCCGCCTCAGCTAACCGCGCGACCGCGGAGTGCTGAGAAGCCGCGGCCCCGCCGCTACGGGCACGGCTCCACCCTCCCCCTCTCCGCAGCTTCACGCTCCCGCGCCGCCGGGCGCGAGCGCCCCTTCCCGCCCGCCGCATTGCCTGGCGCGCGGCCCCGCCCCGCCAGCGCCGCCCAACGGCGACCTCCCTCGCCCCCCCCTCTGCCTCCCGCACCCCGCTGCGGGCCGAGTCCGCGCCCCGCTCGCCGCTGGGTTCGCTCGCACACGCACACACGCAGGCGCGGCAGGGCGGGTGCCCGCGGCGCAAGCGGTTCCCTCGGCTCCCGCTGAGGCAAGGGCTGTTTCCGAACACCTCTGCGCACTCCTCTTCTCCTTCCTTCCTCCTTTCAGAGGAGCGCGGAGCTTCCGAGAGGGCCGATGGAGCGGAACGGAGTTCGGACGGGGGGAAAGGAGAGGAAGCGCGGGGAGCGCGCCCGCTGCTCTCGCCCCCGCCCGCGCCACGCTCCCGGCCCGGCGCGCCCTGCTCGCACCGCGCATGCACGCTCTCCCTTCCCCCCCCC
>NW_024962263.1:43124842-43241503 GCF_019238085.1 Lagopus leucura
GGCCGCCGCTGCTCGCGGGCGCCCCCGGCGGCGGGTCGGCAGCGCGGGTTCCCGTGGAGCGGCGGCGAGCGGGCCGCGGAGGCCCGGCTGAGCTGGGCTGGGCCCCGGCGGGAGCCCGCCCGCGCCGCGTCCTCGCCGGCGGGTGCGTGGAGCGGGCGTGCGCCCGGCTGCGGGCGGGCACGGGCACGGTGCGCAGCTGTCCTGCGGAGAGAAGGGAGCCGGCGCCGGCAGGAGCCGCGGCGACAGTCACGAGCTCAGATGGAAGTCCCGGCAGCAGCCGTGGTCACAGCGGTGAAAAAGCCGTGTGAGGGGACGAACAATAAGTAGTGCGGTGGCAACGGGGTGCTCCTCCAGTTTGCTGCAGTGCTCCACTCGGGTGCCTGCTGCATTCCGCTACAGAGTTTGGTTTCTTTCCCCGATCCCAAACTCCTGTGTGCTCACCAACACGACTTTCAGCTAGTTAATCATTCGGTAATTTATTCCCGTTTAGCAGATCTTAACAGATTCGTAGCAAAATTGTGTATTGTTTAATGAAAATAGAAGGTATCACTGCTAGATCGTCAGCAGTGGCGCTTTGCTGTGTGCTCAAAAGGAAAGCAGGGCTTTCCCCAGCTTGCAAAGAGCTCTGAAACCTGTTGGAATAGTTAGTCGTGCCATTTGGTGGATTGGATATAAGGACCAAAACTTTATTATAAGGGTGGTGAGGCGCTGGAACAGGTTGCCCAGAAAGATGATGAATGCCTCATCCCTGGAGACACTCAAGGTCAGGCTGAATGGGGCTGTGAGCAACCTGATCTGCTGTAGGTGTCCCTGTTCATTGCAGGAGGGTTGTACTGAATGTCCTTTAAGGGTACCTACCAATTCAGTTTCTTGATTCTTTGATGCCTCATTCTAGATCAGCAGAGCCAGGCAGCCCAGGAAAACACACACAATATTTCTTAGTTTTCTTTTACCTGTTTCACATACTTATACACTTCCTTTCTGACTTTGACTTCATTTCTGATCAATCTTAACATCTGACTGCATAGCCCAAATAATTTTAACATTTGTTTATTCTTTTTTTTCTCTTTTTCTCTCTTTTTTTTTTTTTTTTTTTCAAGTCGATAGTTCCATATGCTGCAATGCCAGGCTTGCAAAAACTGTCTGATGCTGAATGTTTCTACATCATACATCATCAGCCATTGCCAAGGGGTGGAAGTTGCATACCTACCAGCTGCTTCCATTTTCATATCTGGTCAAGGGTAAATAGGCACTGAGGAGTGGCATTCCGAGTAGCTGCATGACAGGTGATGGAGGGAGATGTCTGAACCAAATATTGGCTTACCCGATCAAGTAGTTGGCAACCCTGCCTATGGCAGGGGGGTTGGAGTTCTAGGATTTTTAAAGTCCTTTCCAATCTAAGCCATTCAGTGACTGCCTCCCTCCCCCATGTGTTTCCTGCCCCTATCACAAGGGCTGTCTGTTGGAGATTGGGACTGAATAATATCACTTCTGTATTTTTCAGTGTTTCTGTGCCAAATGTCTCCACCGTTTGTTTGGATACCCAATATCCTGGGTGTTTCTTGACATGCATCCATCTGTGGCCCAATGTGCCATCCTTGGGGCTGCTTTGCCTGCTTGCCATGCTCTTCTCTGATCTTACTCACCTCACTCAGCAGAAAACTGTCCCCTCTTCTGGGTGAACTAATAGATTGACTTTGTGGAGTCCTGTAGAGTTTTTCCTGGCTTTTGGATCTAGGGAAAAGTGAGTAGCAGGAAAACAGTCAGAGAAGTAAAGAAACCAGCAGAAAGTAAACATGATTTATGGCAACAACAGAACTATTATCAGATGAGTTTGTGCAGTCATCTGTAGAATCTGTCTAAATAATAACGGAGTGTTTTAGCACTGAGCGTGGTGTCATTTTAAATAATTGAAAATGCCATGCTTTAATGCACTAATGTAAAACAGATTTTATCATTTCTTAATATGTTAATGTTTTCCTGTCTTTCAGGCTGAAGGTGGCCCTTTGTAAGGGTTAATCATCCGTCAAATATTTAATAATTGTTTGTTCAGAAAATTTCCTGCATTGTTCATGGTAAGGCTTGTATTTCATATTTCACTTTTAGTTTGTTATGCTGCCACATTTTCTATGCTGTTTTCACTACTAATATTTACTTCAGTTGTAAGGACTATCATACTGTTGGGTCATGCATTTAGAGAAAATTGCAACTTCTCAGAAGAAGTTTTCAATTTTGGATGACTGAATCAATATATAGGTTTAAATAAATTAATTTCTTAATACAAAGAAAACACAACATAAATAGTTGTGTCTATAAAGCTTATAATCCAGGGGAATATTTTTATGTCTTTATTTCTAATTTCCAAAGAGGTTTCAAAATAATGCTTTGATAATCTGAAAGGCTTCTCTGACCCTGTTAAGCCAAATATTTCATTTGTTTTAGAGCGTAAATGTCATCAGCTGGTGGAATTTTATGACTTAGCCTATTTTATCCCAAAACTTTCCCTTGTTATTTTACAGGAGTTTTTCATCAGTATGTCTGAAACCATTAAATATAATGATGACGATCACAAAACTGTGTTCTTGAAAACATTAAATGAACAACGTTTGGAAGGAGAATTTTGTGACATAGCTATCGTGGTTGAAGATGTTAAATTCCGAGCACATAGGTGTGTGCTTGCTGCCTGCAGTACCTACTTCAAAAAGCTTTTCAAAAAACTAGAGGTCGATAGTTCCTCAGTAATCGAAATAGATTTTCTTCGTTCTGATATTTTTGAGGAAGTTCTTAATTACATGTACACTGCAAAGATTTCTGTTAAGAAGGAAGATGTAAATTTGATGATGTCTTCAGGCCAGATTCTTGGTATTCGTTTTCTGGATAAACTCTGCTCTCAAAAACGTGATGTATCTAGTCCTGAGGAGAACACACAGTCCAAGAGCAAGTACTGTCTGAAAATAAACCGTCCTATTGGGGAACCTAATGATACCCAGGATGATGAGGTAGAAGAGATTGGAGATCACGATGACAGTCCATCAGATGTGACAGTGGAAGGAACTCCCCCCAGTCAGGAAGATGGGAAATCACCAACCACTACCCTGAGAGTTCAGGAGGCGATTCTGAAGGAGTTGGGAAGTGAAGAGGTTCGAAAGGTAAACTGCTATGGCCAAGAAGTGGAGCCTATGGAAACAACGGAGTCAAAAGACTTAGGATCTCAAACCCCCCAGGCTTTGACATTTAATGATGGCATAAGTGAAGTGAAAGATGAACAGACACCAGGCTGGACGACAGCAGCTGGGGATATGAAGTTTGAATATCTGCTTTATGGTCATAGGGAACACATTGTATGTCAGGCTTGTGGTAAGACCTTTTCTGATGAGGCACGACTGAGAAAACATGAAAAGCTACACACTGCTGATAGACCATTTGTTTGTGAAATGTGTACAAAGGGCTTTACCACACAAGCTCATTTGAAAGAGCATCTGAAAATACACACAGGTTACAAGCCTTACAGTTGCGAGGTATGTGGAAAGTCTTTTATTCGTGCACCGGACTTAAAAAAGCATGAAAGAGTTCACAGTAATGAGAGGCCATTTGCATGCCACATGTGCGATAAAGCTTTCAAGCACAAGTCCCACCTCAAAGACCATGAAAGAAGACACCGGGGAGAGAAACCTTTTGTCTGCAGTTCCTGCACTAAAGCATTTGCTAAAGCATCAGATCTAAAGAGGCATGAGAACAATATGCACAGCGAAAGAAAACAAGTTACTACAGCCAATTCCATCCAGAGTGAAACAGAACAGTTACAGGCAGCAGCTATGGCTGCTGAAGCAGAGCAGCAATTAGAAACTATAGCTTGTAGTTAAAAAAAAAAAAAAAAAAAAAAAAAGAAAGAAAGAAAGAAAAACACCCAGAAACTTTATCAAAAATAATATAAGATATTAAAATGAACAAAATCTATTGTTGATATACATTTAGATCAATAATTATCTTTTGGAAAAAAAAAAACCTCAACTATTTTTATTGGATTTGAATGCTACATAGGAACAGAAGGCATTGTTCAGTTAGGTATCTTAAAAAATTCAGAGATGGGTATTGTTAGAATATAAAATAGTTTTGTTGTCATTAGCAGTATAATGCACTAATAGCTGATTTATTTTAAGGTTATGATCAATTTCTCTATAAAACAGGGATCATCACTGGAGGATATTTTGCTTTATCAAGCATGGAATACTGCATACAATATAGACATCAAAATCAGTGAATGATGTCTAAAATGCTGATAGCTCATAAAATTAGAAACAGAAAGGAAATAGTTGTTTTTCATAATTTTGAAGGTGTTAGGCTTACAATTCTTGAGAAAGAAGCAAGAAATGATTCCCTATTTTTTTTAATGCCTCTTTTTTTTTTTTTTTTTTTTTTTAATACCTAAGGTAGGTGCTAGAGGTTAGTACAGCAGGGTAATGGGGGACTATGATCAAAATTAAATTTCTTCTTTTTCCACTCCCTCAAATATCCTTTCATTTTAACTGAGGTGGCAAGTTTTATTAACTAGGAAGTACTCGCTTTCCTAAAAAAACTGCATTATTCACCATGGTCCAGGCTGGCAAAGAAGGGTCTTGCACTTGCCAGTCCCTTCTATGAGGAAAAAGTGTCTGACTTATTTGTTTCTGTGTTAATTCAGAAGGCCCCAGGATATGGAACAGAACTACAAGGAAAAAAGGTGCAACATGGAGAAAGAGCTATTTTCCTTAATGGGACCTGGTAGAACTGAGTTAAAGCTCATTTGCAGCCTGACATGATAGCTTCTGTTATACAGCTTTCACTCCACCTAACCTAGCACAGTCAAGGCAAAGAGCAGCACAGGAGGATTAAGTGCACTGGCAAGTGACTGAAATTCACTGCTGGAGCATAGGGCACAGCCATGGCCTATTGCATTACCTGCCAGCAGTGTTCAGACTGGGATTTTCTATTTTAGCTGGTTGTACCAACTTGTAAGTCCTGCTCACCTTTAAAGAATTCCACCTTCTGGCACACTGCCACTCAGCAAGAGGGAGACTTCATTGGGTGATTTCAGTCTTAAATTGATTCAGAATCAGTGTTCACTTGTAGTCTGTTACCTGGAGTTTCCTGTCATGTTTTTTTTTGTTGTTGTTTTTTCCGACAAGCTGCTGCTAGTTTAACTGTTAACTCACAGAGTCAACAAAATAAGTCATCTTTGGATTGCAGTCTGCTATGTGTAGTTAACAAGAGAAGACACAAAAATAGTGATAATATGATCCAAAGGGATATCGAGCCTTTATTTAAAATTTGTAAATACTCAACTATTGTCAACACTTCATTTGAAGTAGGAATGGGCAAAAAATGCATTATTTTTGGTACATGGTTGGACAACATTGATCATTTGCGATACCTATAGCATATGAAAGTGTTAGACCAGTTTCTGGTAAGTTACTGTGTAGTAGATCACATTTTGCATTTCTAAGTAGAAATTGAAAATAGCATTTTTGGAACTGTTCTATGAAACTTTGCTTATTGTTTTGTTTGTTTGCTTTTATACAGCTTCGTTATTTTCATGTACCCGTCAGGTTAAGCAATTATCTTAAAATGCCAATAATCGTTTGAAGGCTGGTTTGTAAATAAAACGTGAATTTAATATTTTAGAAAATGTAAACTTTGGACCTTTACCAATATATTTTTTTAAAATGTTGCTTCATTTTACATTCAGTAATATTAGTTTGTAAACAAACTATACATTTTGTATCTGTGCAACATCAGAGGATGTGTATTCATTGCATTTTATTGGTTCTCTTGAGGAACATGATAAATGACCATTGTTAAAATGTTTTATTGTATATGATCACAGATAAAGATAGTAGGTCCAGAATGGGATCTACTTTTTTCTTTCTAAGAATATTGGTCTTGTTATGTTTTCTTGTCTAAAACTTTGTTCACTTACTTTTTCTTAGGTGTTAAAACTGGGGTCGCTAAGCCTGCATAAAATAAATCTGTTGTGAAAAGACTTCAAAAGCATAAAAAATGAACAACCTAGATTTTCTCTAGGTCTCTTACGAAGAGTGCAAGAGGTGATTAGCTGAAATTGCAGCAGTGAACATTTACATTAGACATTATGAAAGACTTTTAAGGGGTAAAGAATTATTAGAAGAGAATGCCTGGAGAGGTGGTGCAATCTCTGATGGTGGTGATATTCAAGAACAGGTTAGACAAACATCTGTTAGGAATGGTTTAAGTGTAGTTCATTCTGCCTCGAAGCAAAGGGATAAGCTGAATAACCTCTGAAGAGTCTCTTTAACTTTGGTGTTGGGGTTTTTTTTTTAGGATGCTGGGGAAGTAATGAATGCGTGCTTGAATGAAAGGAAAGCTTAAGGCCTACAGTTCAAAAAATACGTATATTGCCCCCTGACATTTGTGCACAAGCAATTGAGATGTCAATTTCAGTCATATGGAAAAGCAGGTTTGCATTAGAAGACTGGCAACTGGACATGTAATAACACTGGATTTTGCATCAAAGTAAATTTTGCCATTGTTTAAGTTTACAGCTGTGAGAAATATATAAGATTACAGCTCTAAGGGTTGTGTGATGTCTGTGGCATTTTAAAATTGAGGCAGATTGATTTTCAGGAGCAGAATTCAGAAACAGGTGCTTTTGTCACACATGCCCTGTACATGGCATAAACACTTTACATGAGACTTCAAGTGAAAACAGTGGAATTAATCCCACGTCATAGGTTTCAAGAGTCACATAGGTCTCCTACTAGTTTTAGTTGCAGGGGAGTCAGAAGAACACTGCATTTTCTAGAGAATGATGGTATTGATCATGAAGGCAAAGGTTCTGTTATTTTTATTAGGTTGAGAATTTCATTGGATGTTTCTGCTCCATCTGTGTGTTTTAAGATGCAATCTTTATTTTTCCTTTTTCCTTTTCTCCTTCCACTTCACTTCTGTTTTATTCTGTGAAAACTAATAGACTTTTCTTGCCTTTCCAGATATCTCTATTCAAAACAGGGCCTGGAATAATTTTGAAGTTCTGGAAAAGGTCTTAGAAAGGAAGTGTCAAGATAACCTTTGCTGTATGCTGTTGTTAGTGTACCCTAAGTTAATCCTGTTATATGTATATGATCTGAAGGGATAGCAGCTTATGTGTTCTGGGGATCTGACTGTGAAACTCAAGTAGATATAACTGCTTCCTGACACTGCTGCTCAACACTTCTCTCCTGTCTTTACCAGAAGATGCTAAGTACAGAAGCAGATGTATGGCAGCTCCAAGCCATAACGGTTTTCCAGCATGGTAAAATGGCAATGTCTTACTTTTGCTTTTAGAAGGATGGCAGTTTCTTTTCAGAGCTCACGACATAGTGAGTGAGATTCTGGCCAATTAATGGGAATTTTGCTATTGACTTTATTGGTGCTGAACTAGCCTAATATTTCTAACAAAGTTTGCAGACAAGGAACAGGTTAACATGAAAGATTGATAGAATGCTATAGAAACATGGATGGCTAAAATTGCATTAGGTATGAATTAAATGGTCTTCTTTGTTGCTTCAGAATTAAGTAGCAAAAATATCATGCACGGAATTATTCCTAAACAGACATTTCTCCATCTAATGTTTTTGAAACTTAGGCCAGTGATGTCTTTATTATACACAGAATAGCAAAAACTTTTAGTCATTTGTCTCATATTGAACACATTGTGGTGGCAGGTGACCATGGGGCTTCAGTGGAGGTCTGTGTATATTAAAATTAAGCTTAGAAATGAATAGTTGTTTGTATGATCAGGACTGTATGTGTGTATATATATATATATATATATATATATATATATATATATATATATAAGTTCTGATGTATATAAACTGCAACATCATGTCAGCCAATGCTCTGGTGACCCAAATTGGTCTGTATGATTACTTTAGCCTTTCTACTGGTGTCAAAGTCTCCTGAATTGTAAAAAGATGTAAGCACCAGAAGGCATAGACTAACTTAAGGTGAAAAGAAATACTTGAAGTAATTGCTGTTCTGTGATCTTAACTGCGTGCTCTTAAAAACAGGTGTTTACTAAAGAGGAAAAAAGAACAAAGAGAGCATTAGAAAGAATACCTGCCAGCTCTTTTCCATTCTCAACCCCTCTTCTACACACAATTCTTACCAATATTTAAACAAACATTAGAATACTAAGCAATTCACAGCTGAGAACCTTAGTTGTCATTTTCTGCTCTAATATTGCAAAGAAAATGGTTTAGGCCTAGAGATCAGAGTTTTAAATGTTGATGTCATGTGAAAACAAATGCCTCATGCTGACTTCAGTAGCAAAATGTTGAAGCGTTCAGCTTCTATTTGTGTAACCTCGTGTAAGCTGCAGAATACTGAAAACTCATCAGAATTTTGCAGTTTAGCTACCCAACCTGGAGGTCTTCTGGAGATCTGACTCTGGTTTCTAATCCAGACATAGCTTTAGGGGTGCCTTCTTAATTCCAGTATGAAAAAGGATATTCAAATTAATAGAGTTGGGTGAGATATAGAATAAAATATCAGATGGTACCAGAAAGTCTACACTAAGCTTAAAATGTATTTTTAGAGACAGATTATCTATTCTGAAGTCGTTTATCAAATTTTAGACACTTCTCTGTCATACAGAAGTTGTACATATCTGAAATAAAGTGCATCTATCACTAACAACATTTTTTTTTCCTGAAAGTAAGCATTTACAAAGAAGTACAATACAGCATAATTTCACCTAGAAGGTAGAGATAGATTAAAAAAAATATTCATTCTGTTAGTCCACAGATCACAGTGGTATGCTCAGTAAGCCAGAAATGTGAATGTTTCATTAAAAATTCCATTACAGCAGTTGATCAGTCATTTGTCTCCATATAGAACTAAAACAATTATAATAGCATTCATCTCAGAGCAGATGAGGATTTCCATGAATAGATTTTGTTAAATATGTATTGTAATAGTTGAGACATATTTTCACAGGAATGATTCTGAAATGTAATATAAGAGATCTGAAATAATAGAATATCTAAAAATAGTGATTTATTTAATATTGATATCTTTTTGAAAGTATTTTTCTCCACTATCCTCTTATATTTTTTATTTGCAGGCCTTACTCCTTCGGATATTTATAAAGCTCTGAAACTTTAAGACCTTCAACAATTCTGATAGGAACAGAACAGTGCTGAGAGCTCTATATGACAGAAATAGACTGAAGTCTTTCTGTTTTTCAACAATCTGCAGCTAAGTATCTAATTTTATAAAGATGAACTTGAAAAACACGTAGACCTTCTGAATAAAGTTGTTCCAAGTCTAAAACATTTATTATTAAAGTAAAGCATGACTATCAAAAGGCTTGGTCAACAGCAGAAATACTGTGTACCTGTATCCCAGATTCCTTGTAGGGTACATATGCATATATTTATATAAAATATTTCTATACCTGAGATATCTGTGTACATTTAAAAGCCTGTAGCTCTTGAAAGGATACAACAAGATTGTCAAGTGTAGTACTAATAATATATTGAAAATCTTAGTGAATGGAAATTCCAAATATATTTTCTTTTTCATAATGTTGACCACTTTCCATAAATGTATATAGGACAGTAGGAGCGTATTGCATACTCTGCATGTATTTAGATTTAAAGCTGAATTTTAATGTAGAACTAAAAGAAACTACTGGAAGTATGCACTGAATGTAGATGGTCTTAGAGGAATCATAAAATTATGAGAATTGTGATAAATGATAATTTAAACTCCTCTGTTTTAGAAAAAAATACATTTTCTAAGGCAAAATCTTTTTTTTTCTTTTTTTTTTTTTTTTAATTTAAAGACACACACACAAAAAAAGCAAAAAACGTGATGACAGCAACAAAGCACACTGCTTACTTCTGTGGTTTTCTGACTTCCTCCCAGCAGGCAATTTATACATTTGAGTAATCTACATGTACAAGCAAGTTAGCTGTGGGGAAGCTCAATTTTTAGAATATTTTAGAGACAAAAATACTGAAGTTCTCATTCTTCACTAATGAAGATCCTGATTTTTTTTCAAGGTCACAGATACCAGAAACAGTGCTTGTATAAACAAATCCTTGCAGTGGCATAGCAGAGTATTCAGGCAAGAGGATGTCATCTGCTAGCATTCCACTCTAAGATGAAAAATTCATTTTTTCCTTTTGCTCTAGAAATTGAAATTAAAAAAAAAAAAAAAAAACCCACAAAATACTGTGTAGCTTCAGGCAGGGTTCCTCTTTGGGGGAAATTATCAATTATCTGCAGATTTTTGGTTGTTTTATACTTGTCGTCAGCATAACTGTAGTTTTACAGAGTAGAGTTTTCAGGACTGTGTATCTTCAGATGAAGATATTTGTCCTACTTGGCATACTGTCAAAGCTTGTTAATGTGTTTCTGTTGTGTTTAAGATTGCATAGGCAAAGCACAGGAGAACAGTTGGAGTAAAAGCAAGAATATACTGTGACAAATATTCTCAAACTTACACTTAATCAGCTCTAGTACAAACAAAATGCAAATCTGTATTTGCTGTATCTAATGCAGTTATATTTAAGAACAACTTTTCACTTGCTTACAAAGTCAGTAGCCTCAGATAATGCTTGTTGTTTTGTGTTAGTTGTATTAACCTCCAACATTTAGAATCTGCATACACATTTTTTGTCCTGAGTGTGAGAACCATGGAGTATCTTTTGATATATATCTATCACAGTAGAAATGTCTACTGGTATTGACTGTGTCTAAGCAGCATTTAATCCTGTTTTTGTATACTAGGGAATCTCTTTTCCTTGTGTCCTAAATAAGCCCATTACCATTCCCCCATTCCCATTTCCTTTTAAAAAAGATTAAAGTTTCCCTGAGCTGTGCTTAGGACATTAAAGATTTTTTTTTTCCTCAGATGCTGATTACTTTGTTAAGACATAAAGTGAATAGAAAGTTTGCTGTTTAGAAAGGAAATTTGCAATGGAATGTTTCTCTATGTTTCTTTCAAAACTTTAGCATTGTTGGTTTTTTTTTTTTTCTTTTTCTACTTTAAACTTCATTTTTTGAGATGACAGTCTTCTAAAGGCATAGTTTTCTGCTTATGAAGAACTTGCTTCTGACAACTTCTTGGTAATTCCAGGTAAAGTGTTCACAGGTAGGCCAATAGTCGTATACAGAATGAAGAATGGAACTCACCCAACTGGTAAAGGGGATCTCTGGCTAATCAGCACTCATCAGGAAGCAGTGTAGGTCCAAAAGATGTTCTCCTTTCAGTGGCTGGCCCTTACATGAGCCCATCACTGTGGCTGATCCATGCCCTCTGGGTCAGCCACACTCCTTCACTAAGTAGGTGCTCAATCACCAGTTCAAGTCATGACCTAACAGTTTCCCTACAGCATAGCAAAGCAGATTTTGCATGGTAAAGATTAATTCTGCTTAAAGTGGGAGTCTTCTTTCTTCTCCCTTCCTTTCCTTCTCACAGAGGTGTAGTGAACTTTTGTGTCAGTGCAAGTGGGGAAGGTATTTGGGCAGGGATGAAGATAAGGGGAAAGGAAAGGGAAGGAGCAGGACCTTCTCATTTCAACCGTAGTGAAATGGATGACAGCTTGCTCCTAACCACCTCCTTTTTTCATCTGGACAAATCCCATTCCTAAGTTATATTATTTTTTCTTGCTGAATGCTTTCCACTGAAGTCTTTTCAGCGAGGCTGAATGACATTTCACCTGTTTCTCTATGTAGAGTTTACTATACCTACAATTTTCATAAAGATAATATATTGGATTCTCTGTGCTTTTTTTTTTTTTTTTTTTTTTTTTTTTTTTTTGTAATCAACTAGTGGCTATCACCTTGGATCCATAGAAAATCTATTCTCATTTTTAAAAAGCATAGGAACAGGCCTAGTATACTCTTTAACTCAAATATATTTATCATTTGTAGATGATAACAGAGAGAGGTAATGCACAAGGCCTCATCTCCAAAGAAGAGCTAAATCATGAGATGTTTCCCTGTGTGTGAGTTAAGGGAAAAACTTAAAGGAAGTTGAGGTTTCAGATCCATGGAGATTGAAGTCAGCCTAAGTTGTGGTTGCTGCAATTTACTGCTGTTCGGCAATACCACTCTTGCAAGGTCTCAATGAACCGCAAATTTTTGCTAAGAGGGATAATTGCATTTTCTCCTCTCTTGTCCTCTCCTCTTCTGTCCTCTCCCTTTTCTTGTAGTGCATTTTGCACCTGTTTCCTCTCTCGTGTTTGCCTCAGATTTAATGGCTGTTTTGGCTTTAGGATAAACCAACTGTATGAGTCTGTAATGCAGTAATTTAGTGTTTCAATGAGTTAGCTTTAAGTTGGCCTACATGGTCAAAGTAACTCATTAGATTTGATCCAAGTTAAGTGGCAGGAGCATATAGCTAGTCAGGAGGAAGAATGGGACAGGACTTAGCCAACTTTGGCACCACATTCAGTGCAAGGGGATAAAGCACAGCACTTGTTGTGAGAGGCAATCAGGAAACAGAAAGGACCAGACACATCCACATCTTCTATGCAAATACCTCTGGTGGCAAACTTGGGGAATTTTGAAGAGAGATATGTATGTGCTTTATTATTGGTTTTGTTGTTTTGGGGACGAAATTGGGAATAACATAATTTGGAGGCTTGTGCTTTGTTCCTTTTTCTTTTTCTTTTTTCTTTTTTTTCTTTTTTTTTTTTTTTTTTTTTTTTGAGATGTCTCATACTTTTGCAAATAATATAAAATCAAGCAATCATTTTAGCTTTTGCCAATAATAAAAATGAAGTATTTAGCAACGGATTCTCTATTTCATTAGGTGATATCAGCTGATTTCATGCTAAAATCTATTTTCTGTCTTCCTAATTTAGGCTTCTCTGGCAAACTTGAAGTTTTAAAAATGAGTGGCTTTGATTTCCTTCCAGGTAGAAGTAAGTATGAATTCATTTGAAGGCCTGAATATAAAAATTATAGATATTTATGTATTTTCATTTGGTGCATCATATTAAGGGCTTTTAAATATATTTCTTCAGCTGTGTAGCTGATGCTGCAGAAGGCCTTATTTGTCCAGGGTCGCCTTCATTCAGTGAAAAGTTCTTCCCTAGAAATAAGTCATATTCTCTGATATTTCTCACAATTTTATGTGCTTTACTTTCAACACATCATTTTGTCCACATCTGATGTGCTAATATTTAAATATTTTCTGTTTATAAGGGACTTGATATCACTGCTATTATTGTTTTGTTACTTTAGCCAGCAATGCTTTACTTGTTTGACCAGGAAGATTTTCATTTTTTTTCCAGTAATATATGTACCAATTATGGCTACTGCATTTTTGCTCTTAAAATATATTGTAGAATGTAAACCAAGACTTTAAGACAAACTTTGTGGAGCGAAGTACATGAAGCCCTATACTTTGCCAGTAAAATGAGACTTGATTTTTTTAAAAACAAATGCATTCTGACTGTCTCAGGAAATCTTGATCTGAAATAAAATAAATAAAGAAGTTTAACTACTATCCAACAAGTCTTTAGCATGACGCAGAATGGTATGGTCTTGTCCATGTCAGGAATTGTATGTAAGTCTCTTCCTATGCTTTATGATGCCTCTGCTAGATCCGTTAAGCCAGAACTTGACTGGACTGAATTCCTTACTGTAGAACATAATTCTAGTATGGTCTAAATGCTCTAGTTATTAAACTATGACTCATTCATCAGTCTCAGTGGACAGGCCAATTGTATACAAAGGTGTGGCATGTAGGAGCAGCAATTACTTTGACTTCATTGCTTGTGTGGTGATGCTTTAGGTGAATCATTCGGTTTCATATTTAGACCTTCTAAATTTATCTAGGTCTTTGTTCCTTACTGGATGGCTTTTGCATTGGATTCAGCTTCTCTGTAATTTTTACTCCCATCTATAACATACAGATACCAATTTAACCTCTGATGGGACTGTAGGAGATTAAAACTTTAACAAGTGTGAGGCATGCTGTGTTTGTGGCTATGTATCAGATTTCCTAGATGGGGAATCTATAGTAGCTACAGAGACTCCTTGGATAGAAAACTTGCTTTGGGAATCCCTTTACTTCCTGTAAGATGTCCTAGGGTTTTCTGATGTTTAAATAACAGCAAAAAAGTGAAACTTCTATTACTCCTAGACTTTAACCATGCTTGTAAATCTTGAGCCTGGACTAATATCAATTTAATCAAGTTTATCAAATTAATTAAGAAAAATGAATAGACTAATGCACTACAACTCTAATGGGCACATTTGCCTCTAATGGTGTTCACTTTCTACTGACTCTGAAAATATTGCATGTTCTTGTTGCTAGCTTTTAAGATCTCATGTATTTGGCTACTGGAAGGCTGTGCATTGCTGTTTTTCTGGAATACGGGTGGAAAGGTAATAGGATTTTTCTTCTTCCTACTGTGTTTATTCCTTACATCTGTTTGTTACAAACCTATTAATCACAGAGGCATTAATTGTTCTAGTTTAAATCTAGGACACTGAAAATTATGATCCCTGCTGTATAATGATTTGATTATACATAGGTTGCTTCGTAAGTAATGCCTCCTATTTCTTTCCATGGAAACTGCACCCAGTACAAAGAATGCAATAACTCTACTTGATAGACCAAATTCTCAGCTTAAAAATGCTGTTTTTCAGCATGGTCACCACCATTAGCTGTGCATTATTGCCAGCAATGAGCAAGAGCCTGCATGCTGTGCTCATACATCTCTGCGCCAGCGGAGGTGACCTGCTGTCACTGTTGTTACTGCCACTGCCACACTGTGCTCACAGCCACTGGTTGGTCTCCATATATATTCAGCAAGTGTCAGTGAATGTCAGTAGGTGCCATTTTTTATTCATGGAGAAATTCAGTTCCACACACTTTTGCTTCATGCACACTTCCATGTCAGACACCATTCTGTTAGACTGCCCCTCTGCTGCCATCTATCGCACAGTCACAAAATTTAATGGAATATTTGCAGGAAGGTATTAAAATAGGAAGTTTTTCTTTTTGAGTAGCTCTTGTAAATGCTAAGATGTGTGAAGAAATAAAAGCTGTAGTGGAAACTTCTAATAAAATATAAAACTCTTCCTAGCATTTGATATGGACATACAACATTTTCTATATTATCTTTTTATTTCTTTATATTAATAACTATATTAATTTGTATTTGAGTGATTTGAATCAACTGTTCTTTCTAGAAACATTCAGATGCCTTCCTATGGAATATTAGCTGTACATTATTGTGAACAAAATGTTGAAACATTGAACATCTTCAGGTAAAAATTTCTTTTTCCTTAAAACATGTTTATTAAGCTGCTGAATCTATGCAACCATGGAATTGTGTTCCACTCCATTAGAATAAAGGATTTATGCCAGTTATAAAATGCAAAAATAGGTGGTTTAAAATGATGTCACTTGGCTTATCAGTTAACAGGTTTTTTTTATGACTATCTGGTTGATGTTCTTAACATAGTCCTCTCTAAATAAGCCAAAACTTTTTAAAAAATATTTGAAAATATATACATGAAATTTTTTTCAGTGTCCTGATGTTATACAGAGACTATTAGCTCTGCACTCAACTGGTCAGGATTTAAATGGTACATAAGGAGGATTACATAATTAACAGTAAAAATATATACGTATTTCTTTGTCTTTTCATATTTCCCCTTTCATACAAGTTATTAAAAGAAACAAGGGCTTATACTGTATTTTGATTATATTACCTCATTTTTAAGATGGTTTATTCTCAAGGGATTTTTTTTTTTTTTTGGAGTGATGTGGCATAACTAGTCTTGTCCACTGATCTGAAGTTGTTATTATTATTACACTGTTTTCATATCTGCACATTTGCTCAGTATATTCCTTCCAAGATTTTATGAACTGAAAGTCCACTTAGAGTTTTACAGGTAGGTTACAGACTTTTTGATCACTGAAACATACTTAATATTTTAAATATTTTATAACAAGCTCTACCATCATCTTGAAATGCTCTCTCTTAGATGTATAAATCTAATTTCCTTTGAAGATATATGTAATAGAAATACATCCTGTATATATATATATATATCTGTATTAGAAAAATGAGTTATCATTTTTATTGCTCCCCATGAAGGCTAATTCTCCATTAAATACATTAATGAAGAAGGTAGGGGCCATGTAGTAAAAACACCACCGAATTTTCCTAGTTTCTTTCCAAAAGTCAGAATTTTCTAAAGATTATAGGATATATATGATCTTTCTCATAAGAGTGCTGATTATTTCTGACTGTTTTTGTTTTATTCCTGTATTTTATGTATTTTACATATACTGTAGTTCTTTTACAATTGAGTTTATTAAGTAACATTCTTAAAGGGAACAATATTTCAGAGCATTTGAAAGTGTAATGTTTAATTTCATTAATTCAGTTGCTGTGTGAGATAAGTGAAAATCGTATGTGAAGATGAATCTTGAAGGCCTTCCCAAGGAGAAATGATCTTATAAAGTGTTTCAAAAATAATAAAACCTGTCAGCAGATGATTAATTTGACTTTGAAAATGATGCCATTCTTGAGTTATTGCTCGAGAATATAGCCAGAAGTATTTAAGCAGGTCAATGCTTTTCTGTATCTATATTTTAAGAATAAGGCCTTATTTGAGAGCTGAAATATCCCAAATTGAATTGGGAAGTTGTGTGAAATGCCTGATAATTAAAAAATGAAGTACAAATATCTGTTTATTGTAAACATATGAATGGAAAATATATTGCAAATTTATATGCAAACTTTCACACAAAAAATATGGTTTTAATCTACATTTTCTAATTTGCAGTGCTTAATCATTGTTTTTTCAAATTGACACTTGCTTGTGTAGGTTTAAACAGAACAGATATTTTCTTAAACTGTGTCTCATCCAACTGTTGTCTAAACTTTTCACTAGATTTGCACAAGTTCTCAGCCCACAGGAAATCTGAGCATGGGTTTTATAAATAGAAGCAAATTAAAGAAGCAGGACAAAACTTAAGGAAATTTTTAAGTTTTGTTGTCTCCCATGGTTTGTTCTCCTCTTCCTTATTTAGTTATTTATTCATTTATTGATTTACCTTTTGGCCTTGATGTCATATGTCTTATTTTCAAATGCTAATGTTTCCTATTAATTCAAAGTGTTTCTTTCACTAGAGATGGGCTAGCAGGCCTGTGAAATCAGGGGAGAAATTCCTCCACTTTCTCTTTGAAAGCTAAAATACTGTGACAAAGTCCAGCATGGCTGGAGCCTGTTAGCAGGTCAGCTAGCTTGTGCTGAAAGCAGCGCACCCCGAAATGTCAGACAGCAGGGCTATTGGCGAGAGCTAATTAGGAGCAATTAGCAGGTATCCCCGCTGGGCAGATCGCTATTACCTTTCTCCTCCGTACCCTTCCCCCTGCTGTCGTTGTGGAGAAGCGAGTTGTGGCAGCGATGCTTCCCAGAGTGCGTGTGTGTGTGCGTGTGTGTCCGTGCGGGCGCGCTGCGCCCCGGCCCCCTCCCCGCCCCGCCGCATTGTGGAGGGAGGGACCGCGGCCCGCAGCCGCCTCCGCCGCTGTGCGGGGCCGGCAGCTGTCCGAGGTGCTGAGCCGTGCGGGACCCAGAGCTGTCCGAGGTGCTGAGCCGTGCGGGACTTGCAGCTGTCCGAGGTGCTGAGCCGTGCGGGACTTGCAGCTGTCCGAGGTGCTGAGCAGCGCCGCGCCCGGGCGGCATCATGGTGTTTGCTCCAGGTAAGGGCAGCCGCTTCGGGTGCCTATCCCAGGGAGACCAGCGGGAAGGCCCTGGCCACGCCGGAGAGTCTGCTCCGGGGTCTGTGAGGGAGGGAGTACCAGCTGAACCAGTACTACTGCTGGGCAGGGATAGGAGGTTTCATAGGGAGGGATTCAGCTGAAGGCTATAAGGGTCACCCCTATGGTTTCCAGCAGGGGCAGGAACCTTACACGTGCAAGGGGTTTTGCACATTAGACTGCACAAAAGAAGGGTCAGGGAGGGGAATGGAGCCCTGCAATGCCTCGGGAGTGAATGCCCCCAGCACTGGTGGCTGTCAATGAAACAAGCTCTGAATCTCTGGAGTTATTTTACAAAATTCCACCATCACTACTCCCCCCTCTCCCTTACTCCCCTCAAAGTATTAGAATGGAAGTGTACAGAAAGTTTGTTCAGGCCAGTTGTTACTGGAACAAAATTGAAGACTTCAGCAGAATCTCATGTGACACTTCACTCCGTAAGGGAGTTTTGCTGCATGGTATAACTATACTACACCAGAAAGAAACTGTAGAGAACCTGCATTGGATGTAATACATTCTGCTTACAAGTCGGCAATTTATTGTTCAGATATGGATGAGAGGCCTAGTAGCTCTCAGATATTATAGTCATGCATAACATTTTCTGTAGTGAATGACTTGCAATTCATTTCTTTAAAAATGCATAGCTGTCAGTAAAATAGTGAGTCGATAGAAAAGGGAAAGTGAATGCTGCAACTTGACAATGAAGAATTATTGAAGCCTTTGTTTTGCAAGGCTTACAGAAGTCTTGCTTTCCTTTGAAATTTCATGTCTCATCTGTGAAGGGGTAAGAACCCAAAACTTTTACACCCTCATTAAATGAAAAATATCTTGGGGTTCACTTTCCTAACTGAACAGCTGAAAGGCTAACCTTTTGGGAGATAAATATCCCCCTTCAATAATCAGAAGTTGATTTTGCCTCTCATACTGCCAAGTTGTGGACTAATATACTGCTTTCCCATAGAGACTGTCCTGAAGTTGGGATCAAGTTGTTTATCTCAATAGAACCAGACACTGTTTTATGTAGTATACCTTTCAGTATTAGTGGCTTTTTTTCCGAGTTCCTTTTATCTGACAGTCTGTCACCACTAACTGAACTCATTTTTTAAATGCACTATGGGACTGAAATACTGCAGGGTTAGATTACCTCTAAAATAATGTAAACACGTTGTTTTTTGTCATCCTCAAAGACTGACAATTATTAAAAACCTGATCTCATTAATAGCTGCATAAATTGTTCTTTTCACAACCCTAATCCATAAAGAAAAAAAAAATCTGTCTTGTATAATCATTCTTCTCAGCCTATTTTTACATAAAGAAAAGCCCTTGGTTTCCTTGCAAATGTCATAATGTACGTAGGGTAACTAAATAGGAATTTGTAGAAGAGATGATAAAATAATCAGAGAGGTTTGACAATCTACAGAGCAAGCCTGAGTGGATTACATTTTTGCTGATCGCTTTTCTTCACTGTCAGTCAGCTTTATCCTGGCATTCTCTCTTGTTTCTGTATGTGTATATTTTAAAAATCAGGGGTTTGTACATCTTTAATATCTTCATAGTAGCTATAGATGTGGCTATATCACATAAGAACTCTATACATTTAATAAGAAGTTGGGTTTCATTTTCCTGTCTTAACTTTCTGATTTTATTGTACTGTGATGAATGACCTGATCTCAATTTCATTTATTTGTTTCTTATGGTCTGGGGAGGGGAGGGGGGGAATAAGATGAAATAGAAAAAGATTTGTCTATTTATAAATGGTTGTACATTATATTATTTAGGCTCAAAATTATAAACATGCTTCAGGAAGAGGAGAAACACAGACACACAAACACACACATGTGCACACAAAGAAAACAAACTAAAAAAAATCTCTTCAAGGAAAAGTTTGTTTAGCTGAAGACAAAGGTAATTATTTGCATGTCAATGAGATGAGGCTTTACATTATTGAAGAGCACTGGATTGATGTGCTATGTTCATAAACTAGCAAGTAGCAAAAGCCTACCAAATTAAAACATAAGTTTTTGAAGACAAAGACAACTACCTATTGATGGAATAGAGATTTTACTTTTAATCTTCAACTCTTTTTCCTAGCTCTTACAACCAGCTGCTAAAAAACAGCAACAACAACAAATCCTACAACATTAGACCAAAATAAACCAAAACCACAGGCTTCATTATTATTAAAATGGATTTGTAAAAAAATATTACATAAAGATCATTATTTTACTAAAGAAAAATAGACATTCTTGCTCACTCTGCCTTGTTCTGGCAAGTACGTTGCTGCTTACAGGTGTGTGCAAAAGCAACTATTCATATCTGATCTTCCTTCACACCCAATTTTCACTAACTTTGACTCTTGGTTTAAATTGCTGTATAGTCTGCTGGAGAAAAGAACTGAGAAGAAGACCATTTTTCCTTGTATGATTTAATCTGACTGGAGCTTCATTGTACTTTCCTATGGAGGTTAACTTATGGTAGGTTGGTATAGGAAATGAAATGCCAACACTAGATGTCTGGGAGATCATTCTACCTAGAGGATTCCCACATGATACAGCTGTTTATAATAGGTTGTAATAGGTGATTATCCATATAATGGAAATGTAGACAAACTATTACTTTGCAATGTTTAGTTTGTTTAGCTAAATGTTTAGCTTTTCCTGAATTTAAGTGCTTCAAGCAGAAGTAGACAAGAAAGTTTTACTTATCATCAAATGTAAGGATGGAGGACTGCAGTATGGAAACATGACATTTCCAGTGTTTGTATTAGGCCATAAAGAAGTTGTTGAAGTGAAAGGTTGTCTTAGGAGACTTCAGAAGATAATAGATTCTGAACTTTAAAAATAAAACAAAAATTTGTCCTATTAGCATACAAAGGATTGATATTTGTAAATAATTCTACAACTTATTGCAAGGTAATAAATGAAGAGTTATTAAAATGTTTCTTTTTTTCTAAAACATCAGGAAAAATCATGAAGAGATGACTTTTGAATGCAGCAAGCTAGCTCTATTGTTGGTTTGAAAAGAAGAGGTCACTTCCAATATCAGGCCGTCTATCCGTAACGTCAGTATCTATCAATCATTTTAAATGCTCCTAATCAATGTTATGCTACTTTATTTTCAAATTACTTACAGTTACTTTTCAATAATAATAATAACAATAATAAAAAAGCAAACCAAAAAACAGAAGGTCTTGGGCATACTCTGTGCTTATTCAAGGCCCCAAAACTTTTCATATGGAACATTAAAATAAAAATGGAAAAAAAGTGGGTTTTTTTTTTTCTGATTCATCTGAACAAGGGTGATACAAAAGATGTTTATCATTCTCCCAGGATTTTTTCTAATGCTATTTTGAACATGAATCACTCCAACACTTTTGCCTTAACCTTCTACCCTCTGCGTGTCTGCACTGATAACGCACAAAGGTTGCCTGCATTTCAAAACTAGCTTGGAATCTTGTTAAAGGTATATGCTACCAAATGGGTTTCCTAAGCAACTCTCTCACTAGGACATCAATTAAAAGATTATTTTAGTATCTGTTGAGATTTTTACTCTATAATGTAAGACTGTAAGATATTACCAAATTAGAATCACATGGCAGGTTATTACTGTTTCACCAAATCAATACTGTACCATGCTATGTTTTGTTAAAAATGAATTTGTATATTTTTTTCAGAAAAGAATTTGTTTTGATCTGGATATGTCAGGAAAGACTACAGCATTTATATTGGCAGCTTATCAGAACATTTCTATCCTCTAAGTATCTACTTTGAATTGTGCAATTCCATCCTTCAGTTGATTCTTGTTATTTTTCAGTGTAATTTTGAAGATTTCTTCTTACCTAAATCCAAAAACTCATTGGCTTTTCTCATGAAGGAGGAAGAGGTAGTAAATCATTTTTTTAATCAATATTTCTCTGTAAAAAAGATGTGTGAAAACGCTTGAAGTTTGAAGATATTTAGACATTGCAGAAGTCAGAACGTTCACTGCTTGGCACCTTTCTTCTGCAACAGCAATTCAAACAGCTTTTCAGCTAGCTCTTCACAAGCACAGTCTTCACAGTGGCTGACTAGTGGCTTATATTAAAAGAATTATTCATAGCTAAGAGTTGGTAATAGTAAGTCATATAGTCATTATTAATGTTCTTATTAGCACTGTTTTCCAAAAGCCAAATTGTGAGTGTGCAATGGGAATGAGTTACATTGACCTGTAAAGTTTCTTCCTCCAGACTGTTACTCTTCCATATGAATTGCTCTTAGTTCTCACAGACATACATAATATGATTCTAAGCTTGTAAGCTTTAACATGATAATGGAAATTAAATACCATGGAATACAGCAAAGCTTTAGATTTCTCCCTATATCTTCAATCTTACACATTAGGTATTTTATTAAGGACTTAACATATCGTGTTTACACGTAAGAAGTTAAGCGTAAGTTCTTTGCAAGCAATGTATGAAGTAATTTCTTCATAGGCCTTCTGAAATTATCTGAGAGGTTAGCCATTTTTGTTATGTTCTTTCCCTAATATTTTGCAAGAATAAGAATAAGATTTTATTACTGCTATTATTATTTGCAAGAATAAGATTTATTATTTTTTAAGAAGTTGCAATTGGAGCAGAATCTTTATTGATGTTAACAGAAATGAGAAGATGACCTGAATAGCCATAAAATTCCTATAGAATGCCTTGCCAAGGAAGTCAATGCAGGTGAGCTCTGTGCTGGTGTCATCTGACCCGGCAAATGCTTGTAGTCATGTTGTCAGAAGATGCTGTCTTCTTTCTTAAAGATAGTCTGAAATTTTCTGCCTGAAGAAGTAAGTTGAGCCATGCAGATATTTCTGTAAGGCAAGTGTAATCTCTTTCATTTGCTTCACTTTGTAGTATGCATATTTGATATAATGACACTATTTTCTTACTTTGATCAGGGAATCAACTTACCATTTATCAGTATAAAGGTCGTGCATACCTATTACTACATTTGTTAAATAATCAGATCAACCTTACCTTCTGTCTTGAAGTAACCTTTCTCTTTAGAGGGAAAAATACTTCTCTGGGAAGTTTGATCCAAGAGAGGAAAACAGCATAGATACCCTGTCAGATTGCAGCTGTGAAAATGCACCTCTTCGAAGGCACATTCTGAATTTATATAATCTTTTATACACTTTGTCTTGTAACTTTGTATATACACATACATATATATATATATTCATCCACAATTTCTAACGACCTTAATATACACCTTTCAAACTCATTTCACATTCTGAAATAAGCAGGACACTTTTCCTATACAGTTGTTGCAGCTTGCAGAATGTTATCACTTATTTGCTGGCTTTTGACAAATTACATTGCCTTTTCCTTATTTTCTTTACATTAAAAGCAAAAAACAAACAAACAAACAAACAAAAAACCATGCAGAGTGAGATATTGCAAATTTTGATTAAGCTTTACAGAGCCAAAGACCAAAAACTGTGTGGCACTGCAGAAATATGAACACAACAGCTAACAGTGGAGCTGTTTGAAAAGTTTGGAGCACCTTTGAAAAGTTTAACCCATGCTACATAGTGATGGATAGCAAAAGCTTTTTAACACCTACAAAAGGTAGGTGGGGGATTCAGTGAGGCTCTGTGTGAGCTCACAAATGATATTTTTTGGTACAGAATTAGAAGGCCTAAATGTTATGTCACTTTCTGTGCCTAAAATGTTCTTTTGACTGGTAACATCTGAGCACCTAAGCAATAGAAAATAGAAGTTTAGTGGCACACAATTTCTAACTGTATCTGTAACACTAGACTTCTCCTTTCCATGTAGAAGCACAGCATTTGATACAGAGATGTTTCTTACTTCCTATTTGAAGTGTGTCTCCTAAAAGAAATAGCAAAATCGTGCAGATTAAGATAATTTTTTTTTTTAAATTTTAGAGAAGCTGGCCCTGCATATTTTTTAGAAAGTATCTTAAGTACACTGAGTTCTATTTAGTAGTAGAAAAAAAGAAAGAACCCTCATCAGTTAATGTTGACCTGTAGTGTTAGTTCAAGAAATTTTTATTCTAACAACAAAATCTGAGTATCATGCTAATAGATTTATGTATGGCAGAATATTCAGTGACTACTACTTTGAACTGCATCCAGTCTACAAAGCTATGAACATGTAGTCCTTAAACAACGAGACCATTACTATGCATGAAGATACTGAGTAAATGTATAAAGTGAAGTTTATAATCTGTTTTAGTTAATCTTATTAAAGTACAGCAATAAATCTTATAAAACATGTTGAAAAATTCTTAAGAATAGCTTAAATATCTGTAGATCTCAACAACTTCTTAATCTGAAAAATGTTGAAAGCTTCATATTGGTTGGCTTGGGTTGGAAAGGATCTCAAGGATCAACAGCTCCAAGCCCCTGTCACAGTCAGGGACACCAACTTCTATTTAATCTAGTAACTGTCTAATACTAGACCTTCAGTTTACTTCCTCCTTCCTCAAGTAATCAGGACAACTGAGTTTCCTTAGAAACCTGACAGTTACCATTCAGAAACTCATAGAGCTCCATTCTGAGGCATGAGTAACAGTACTGGACAGAACTAATTTTAATACAATGAAGAATGCACATGTGGGGTTTTTTTTTCCTTTTTTTTTTTTTCTTTTCTTTCTTTTTTCTCTCTCCTGCTTTATGTTTTTCCCCCCTTAATGCTTCAGTCTAGGACCTTTTCATGAGATCTGAGCCGGCATCATTACTGATACTGCTATAAATTGGATCTCTAATCCTTAATGGCACATGCATAAAGTTGGTTTTGTGCACGTTTGAAAGTGTATAGCCCTTATAACTGATGTGTTCATTCATTTTGGATGTAATTAATATGAATCATCAACGTTTCCTGATTATGGATGATGTGCAGCCTCATCTTTTATACCTCTTTTGCCAATTATGGATTCCAGTGCTGAAAATCCAGCACAAACCAATTAATCATAGAATCATAGAATCATAGAATCACCAAGGTTGGAAAAGACCTTCAAGATCATCCAGTCCAACCGTTCACCTGTTCCCAGTAGCTCCCACTAAACCATGTCCCTCAACACAACATCCAGCCTTTCACAACATTAAGTTGTAATTACTACATTTGTAATTACTACAAATTAAGTAGTGCACAGAAGGAGATTTTTAACCATTGTGATTTGCAGATTATAAAATATTCCCCAGTAGATTCTCACCTGTAATTTCCATTCTGTGACTAGGAAAATTGAGAGATAAGCCACTGCCTAAAGCCAGCAGGAGGGTAAAGAACAGATTTTAACTCTTCTTTGCAGTAGACCAGTGTTGATGCAGTGATGCAAGACCAATGTAGTTAATTACTACCACATGTACACTTTATGTTATTTGCAAACTTGCTAGAATCTTCACTTTTTTGTGAGAATTACAGTTTATAAACAGAAATTAGCTGATGTCCTGTAACTTTTCTGATAAATATATGCTTGACCCTATGATAAAATTTTATCATCATGGTCTTGCTTATATGTACTTCCATTCCAATTTAAATGTCACCTGTACTGTTGGTTTGTTTGTAAAACTATCAGTAGTATTTTCCAGTGGAATTGAAATAGACTTACCGGAGAGTTATATTTTTGTTGGATTGTTATTATTTTTATTAATCATGGGGGGGAAAAAAAATCTAATATTGCAGTGCTGCAGAAAAAATTATAATGGTTAACTATTCCAAACCAAAGTAATATATTCTTAAAAAAATGGTGATGTTTCTAGTTAGAGATATATTTACATAATCTCTTGCAAAACACTGCTAGTTTTTGTTTCATATTTCTTTCAAATTGAGAAATTTTGTATAAATCAAACTTGTAGCTAATGGAAATGTATTTTGGGTAACTGAATTCTAAATTGTTCTGATGCTTGCTTAGAGAAATATGGTTTCACTGTATTTAAAAATGGCTGAACTCAAAGCTGTTTAAAAAAAAAAAAATCCTTTTTTTCCAGGAGAACAGCTGTTGGTATTCACTTGCTACAATTAAACTATGTTTGTTATTCCCATGAAGCAGATGTTAAACTTTTAACCTCTGATGCATGGCCCTTGGGGTTCACAGAACCTGATGGAGGAGTTAAGTTGTTCTCTTTAAATGCAGGTTTGTATTGTGTCTCAGGGCCGAATGAGACATAACCTGCAGGAAGATATGAGATACATGTGTCACAAGTTTTGAGAAAAATGGATTTAAATTAAAGGCATTATTTTTGTTCTAGGAAAAACAATAAACATGCTTAAAAAGCAAAAAAGATAACTGAGAGATAGTAGAAATTTGTTGAGATTACAGAGGTAGGATGTTCATATATGGTCATTCATGCTCACGTGACTAATGCTTTCTCAAAAAGTATGGGATAAATTATTTGTAGGCTATGCTTTCCAAGAGTCTGAAGTTCTTTCCTACCACAGCTCATTCATCATTTTGCCCCTGCTCTAATTCCATGTGAAAAATTTTACTTCTGTTTTAAAATATTTTAAAATATTGATACTTCATCCACTGAAAGATGCCTTGTTCCCCCACAGTTTATTCCCATAATCTGGTGATCTGGGATGGACTTATATCTTTGCAAGAACAGGGCCTGTGGTTGCAAGAAGAACGGAGTCTGTAGCTTCATGACAGTATCCCTAACAGTTCTATGAAAATATATGGTGGATAACTTTTTGAACTGCTGATTCACATAAATGATGTTTTGCTAAGTATTAATTAGTAAGAATGTTTATAAATCTTACTAAATTTAACAAGCAGTAAACTGAAAGGGAAAAGGCACAAGAGACTGCTTTGATCTCAGGCTGGAAAGGAAGCAAATCTCGGTGCTCTGAAGAAGGTAAAGTAAGTAAATGAGAAAAAGGTCCATGTACAACCAGATGGAAGTTCTTCAAGACTTAATCTGTGTTCAGCACTCTTTCTCTATTGTTACTGATTTCGATTTTTACTTTTCTAGGTATATTCCATAGTCTAGAAACATCAGAGTATAAGATCTCCCACACAAGGTATTCTTGAACTTAAACCTAATACTCATTCTAGGAATTTAAAATTTGAACTTGCTTTAAATGTGTTTATTTTTTCAGGGCTTTTGTGTGTGTGTGTGTGTGTGTGTGTGTTGTTATTGGCTTGTTAATTTTTCTAAATTGCTAGCAATTTTTTCTTCATGAGGCTTCAGAACAGCCAAGGAAATTTTTAGATATTAATATATGGCACTAATTTTACATGAAAGTGGAATACGTGACTGATTCCCAAAGCCATTGTAAGACTTTGAAGTTCTGCACATCTTTCACATTGTATTTTCAATTGCAGAACCGAAGTGGAGTTTGCAGTATAACTGCAGTATAACTGCAGAGAATGACTAGAAAAGGTTTTCTGACATGAAGGGGATTTTTCATGTTGATGTGGCCATTAGACAAGGGAAACTTACAAGAAGAATGATATTTCTGCTGTAATGTAACATTTTACCAGCAAATAGTTCAACTGAAATTTTGTCATGGAATTTTTATTAACATTATTCTTCAAATCTTAAAAAAAAAAATAAAACTTAACTGTATCTTATTAACACTTGATCAGCCAAATACAAATGCTTAGACGCAGGAAAGATATCTATATTTTGCCTTATTGGTAATAGTATTAGTATGTGATTCTTACAATGCCTTATTAATTCCATAGGCACTCAAAGTTCTGCATTTATTCGTGTCCACAACAGTCTGTACCTTAGCAAACTGGAGCAGTTTGATAGACATTTTCCAGCTCAGTCCCTTTGGGATACTTGCATGAGTCATTGCTGTTTTCCTTAGTCAGTCGCTCTCTTCTAAGTGCAGAATATCAATAAAGAAGTGACCTTCTCAGAAAGCAGCTTTGTGCTGGCTGTTTTCTTTGAAATGAATAGCTGGAAGAAAGAGGGAATAATGGAAACAGCCTTCCAGACATTGCTGTTTACTCCTTCAGGAAGTGAAAAAGTAGAGTTCTATGGCAGCCTAACTAGATGGAGTCACAAAATCACATAATGGTTGAGGTTGGAAATGACTTGTGGAGGTCATCTGATCCAACATCCCTTTCAAGCAGGCCACCCAGAGCAGGGTGCCCAGGCCCACGTTTCGGCAGCTTTTGATGATCTCTGCGGGAGAAAATTTCACAGCCTCTCTGGGCAGCCTTTGCTAGTGCTTCATCACTCACAGAGCATGGAAGTACTTTCCTGGTGTTGGGGGTGAGCCAATTTGTGTCCACTGCCTCATGTTCTGTCACTGGGCACCCTGGAAAGAGCCTGGCTCGATCCTATTTTCACTCTCTAGGTGTTTATAGACATTTTTGAGATACCGCTGAGCCTTCTCCGGGCCAGACAGTTCCAGCTTTCAGCTTCTCAACTTTCTCCTTAAGAGAAGCTCCAGTCCTTCATCATCTTTTTGGCCCTTTGCTGGACTCAATCCTATGTGTTTATGTCTCTATTGCATGAGGAAGGGTGAGGCAGAACTGGATACAGTACCCCAGAAGTGGTCTCACCGGTGCTGAGGGGAGGGGAAGGATTAACATTAACTACAATTGAAAGCTTAAGCCATACAAGAAAAGTTAAGGTAAGGTCAGAAAAAAACAAACAAACAAATACCCACATGCATTTATCCTCATTTATCAGCTATGATTGGAAACAAAAATATGAAGAAGCCCTATACTAGATTTAAAGAAAAAAATGTGTCACATAGCTCTAGGTCCTAGAAATCTTCTTGAGCAGAGCCACTGTTCTGAGAGGCAGCTGGGATTTCAGACCTTACTTCCCACTGTTTTCCAGTTCAAAGTACGGCTTTCTCTTCATGCCCAACACCCTCTCAATTTTCACACTGCTTAATGTTTAGTGTAGATGTCCTATTTGTTGTATTCACAATCCCATCTTTTACCTTGAATTTTCTAATTCCTTCTAATAAATGACAGCATCCCTCTATCTAGACTCTACATAAAATAGTATCAAGAGAGAAGAGGGTAGAGGAAGACTGAAAAAGGCAGATATCCTCTTAATTAAGACTTAGCAGCACCATGGAGGAATTTAGGGTGTGGTAGCCACAAGGGCAGGACTATGCCACACAGTGACCATAAATTTTTTAAGCAGAATGGGCATAATAAGTGGATAGTGTTTTGTACTGTAAAGGTTATGTCTGACAATGACTTCCTATATTTTGTTGAGAACACACACCAAATTAATTTCTTACTCCTCTGGGCCAGCTGTGACAGGCACTACAGTCCAAGAGGAACTAGGTGTTCATATGTGACTGACTGACATGTATGGATCTTGGCTGTCAGTCCAGCTTCTACATATGGTAGTCACTCTATAGGGTCAGACCTCTGCACTGTGTCTGATATCCAACTCAAAAGGTGAAAGGAAAAGAGGAAAGAAAAGGAGAAAAGAAAAGCTCATGCTACATCTGGGCAATTTGTCTAGTCGGATGCTATGAGAGGCAGCATCAAAAGCCTTACTAAAATCTAGAAATATTACATCCACTGACTGGATTATCATATCAACGATATGATAAGGTCAAATTACTAAGGCAGGATTTTCCCTACATGAATCCATGTTGATTATGCATGGTAATGGCTTTGTTCTTTAAATACTTTTCTGTAACATCCAGGATAATCTCTATAATTTTTCCAAGTACTGTTGGTAGACCAACAGGTCTGTAGTTTTCTGTCTTCTCTCATGCCCTTCTTATTTTCTGACTGCTAATTTCAAATGTGGTTGGTCAGCATAAACTCTCAGTGGCCCCATTACTTACAACACCCAGCATCTCTGTCTTGCTTCATAACCAAGGGCATTTAAGTTGTTTTTTTTTTTCCACCTGGGCTACTATCATCCTAAATATGTTATATTGATGGAAAGTTGTTACATGTTTGATTGTGCTTCTTTATGTCCTTTCCGTGCATACCTAAACTATCAGAAGTAGTTCAGAGGTTTATATCTGCTTTGTATATTTTCCTGGCACACACCAACACTGTCTAACAAAGAGATGTAATCAAGGTCTCACTTAAATGGACTGCATTTGAATGTCAGCTTTGCTCCATGACAAATAACTGAAAAACATAGGTAACCATACTAATATATATTTACATATATATATATAATTCAGATTTTTTACAATAAGAAGAATAAAATAAATTGCGAAGTGCTCCAAAATAAAGAAAAATCAGTAATTTTCAGCAACAATGTGATTGCAGACAGTATGCTTTTAAAAATAAAATCTGATTTCTTTTGGTGATGGGGGTTGGTAAATTGATCACATTTCATATACCTTTGTACCCCAATCCAGCATACTCATTTGCATTTACAGATTCACTCACATTGAGAATTTCACATTTATCCATACTTTTGGTAATGTATCTTCCGAACGCTGAGTTGGCTGATACTTTTCAGCCCAGCAAGACTAGTTCATTGTGTAATAATGTGAGTTCATATTTGAGCAGTAGAGTAGTATCTGTACATTACTGTTAAATCAAATCATAGAATCACAAGATTGAAAAAGACCTACAAGGCCATCTACTTCAACTAACCTCCTGTCACCATTACTGTTACTGTTATTTCCCACTAAGTTACTAAAGCTAGTAATCTTGATACAGTTGCATGTTGATTTTAAATTTCATATATTTTTCTTCAATAGAAAAAAGCATGGTTACATTTTTACTCTTAGCCAGAAATCGTATAGTATGTATATCATGGATATAAAAAAAATGTACTTTTGAACTTCTTTCAAAGAAATATTTGAGATAATGAATTGTTTCGTTCTTACAGAATAAGGCTTAATTATTTTGCTAGTGGTTGGTTTGGTCTCACAAATCTTTGTATAGTCTTCCATAAGATAAATTGGTGATTTTACTTTACTTTTTGTTTCTATCTAAAATTTTCTTCCAACTATTTCTTAAGGAACAGTATGTCTCACAACTCCAAATGTGGACCTCTTATGAGAGCATCTGGTCTCATCTGATCTTTCATTCACTCTATTTTACTTCTCTCAGGACATAATTCTTAATAAATGCCTTCAAACCAGACAGTGAAGTACAAATCCCATTTCATGAACTATGTGAGTATAACACAATGGATTAAGAAAGAACTAAGAATATTATCTCAAAAGCCTTTAAAATCAAATCTAGTAATGCAATTAAGCCCCTACCCTAAGTAATTCCATTAGCAAGTGTGTTTTCCTAAATCCCTGTAGGTGGACCTCAACCATTTTACAGCATTCCTTGTTGTCCTATCAAGTCATCTTTTCTGCTAGGAAACAAAGTAGTCTCTAATCTACTTTTCTATCTACTTTTCTTCATTTCCATGCTAGCTGTCACAGAACATTACTTTTGCTCCAGGTTTTAGCATTTTGGTGAAACTAGAAACTATCACATAAAATGTGTATTTTTTTTTAGGTTGCTGTTGGCAGTGGAGCTTTGTTTATTTGTTTTCCTACTTTAGCTGTAGCAATCTGAGTGTTTCTTAATGTTTTTCAAATGCTTTTGAGAATGTAGCTTAGGATTAATGAACTTACATTTAAGAAAGTGTTTGCATTTAAGCCAATTGGAATTCAGTGGGTGAAGGCTTTTAATTTTAAGTAAATAGAAACCTTAATGAAAACTGTTTCCTTTTATGGTCATGAAGAAAAATGCATCAGAACTGCAAAATGAAGTCAAAATCCCCATAGAGAAGCTCACATCTAATCAAAAAGGATATGATTCAGAGATAGATGAGGGAAAAAAAACACTTTCCCTCTCTTGCTGCAAAATAGAATGATACTTGTTTCAGCTGTGAAGACACAGCTGTCCTCGGGCTGGGAAGCGGGTAGCTGAGGTCTATGACTCAGTCTCCCTCTTCATTCAGATAATCCTGAGCATGCAGCAGGCATTTTGCACCCTACTACAGCATCTTCTGTGGTTCCCTATGTCGTAAGCTGTTCCCAAGTACTCCTATCTCCCACCCTCCTTACCCAGTTCTCTATTTCACAGAGTAGCCACAAATGCTTAAATCACCTTGTTTGTCGTTTGGTTCTGACAGGTGAGAAACCAGGACCAGAGCAAGACGAGGTTAAGCTGCAGAATGCCAGCAAGCAGATAGTGCAGACTGCTATCCTCCAAGCTGTGCAGCAAGTTTCTCGGGAGAACCAACAAAAGGAGAAGCGAACAAACAGCAGCATGAGCCTCCAGCTAGAAAGAGGAAAGTTAACCAAGAAGCATGAAAAAAAGTAAAGGAGCAGCTTGTCCGTATTGATCCTTTCGTCTGCCATGATTTCAGCCTTCTCTTTAGTATCAGCTGTACTGCTAGCGCCATGTTACTGTTGTGAAGCAAACCAAAGTATAATCAACACCTAGACATAGAGTAAAGCTGCAATAGTCTTCGGCTGAAAAATATTAAGTGCATTAGATGACTAACTCCATATTTACGCAGTGCCTCATAAAAGAAACAATAACCATAGCTGTAAGGGTAGTTTCAAGCACAAGGTTTATTGTATGGACATATTTTCCAAAGCTTGTTGTCAGTGCACTTCCCTGTCAGTTCTACGTGCAATGTTGCTTCCAGGCCAGCTGGCCAGACTCTGTCTTACCGGGTTCACTGAAGCTGTCTTCACAGAAGAAACAGTTTGCTATTGTGTGTAGCAGAATGCTCTCAGGCTGCTTTGTGATATGAGGTTGTCATTTGTTTTGAATAACCATGGATTAACCATGGATGTGTAAAATGGATTTGGCAAGTTTCAAGAACCATTCTCTTTTTTTTTTTCATCCTGGAAAAAAGAAAATTATCCACTATGACTTTGCAGCAGCTATGGTCTATGTCTGTGATCATAGATCTGTGATCTTTGTCTCTTTTTGTAAGAAGTTAAAATAAGTACTGAAGTTTTGGTCCACTTATTTGAAGTACCTTCTGAACTTCTGTACAAAAATCACTTGTGCCTCAACCACTCCTTTTAATTTTCTTGATATTGAAAGAAGAGAAACAGATGTGCTGATATGGAGTTTGGTAGCTATGAAAGTTTTGAAAGTTTGCTGTGACTTGATTTACAGAAATGAATACTGAAGTGGCTTCATGAAAAAGGATTTTGACTTTATTAATATTTGAAGAATGGAAATACACTGTGTCTGAATTCTCTCATGGTAGAGGTTTCTCACCTGCTGGGCATAAAGTGACTTTAGATATTTGCAGTTGTCACATAGATTGACCTCAGATAGCGCTGCTTTAAGCTGGTAATGCAGAACTTATCCTTTAACTACTCTATATAGCTGAAGAAATCCATTATATTTCTGAAAATACACATTAAATAAATGCATCTTCAACTTTTATGCTCCCTTACTGTAATGATGATTGTACTATTACACAGCTTAAGTGAATAATAGTTTATTTCATTCTGGAAATGGCTTGTAGCTCTACTTCATCTGAATTCTTGTAGTAATATACCTAGAAATATATTGGAAGCAGATGCAAAGAATCTGCAAAGTAAGATACAAACTTTCATAATTGCTTTTCTACTCAGCAAGATGTGTCTCATAGTGACTTTTTGATTTAAGTAATTGGCTATTACTACGCTCTACTACCTGTGTTAATCAATTTCAGGATTCTTTCTCATGGCTAGGGGCTTAGTCACAAATAACCACATACTGTAATATTGAGCCTCTTAAATCTGCTTGTGTAGTGAAAATGCTAGTCACAGCTTGAACCAGTAACTGAGCATCTGGTGGGAAGGCAGAGCCAACCCAGGGGAACTCAGGTGCATGTAATGCCCCTGAGTGAAAAGAAGGGGTAGAACCAGGATCCACCCCTTCCCAGACCTCATTTAGGGGTTGGTGATGGGAGTGGGGGTATCACTTGCTGGAGATTTTTACATACCTGAAGCCTTCTAAGAGTAAGCAGATTCTTTTCTTTGGGTCCATAGTTGGTGTATTTGAATTTATCTCATCTGCTGTAGCCTAGGAATTTGCTACTCTGCTGTCACTGTTATGTTTTCCATTGTGTTGGTATCACAGCTTGTGTTGTTTGGTTGTTTCTTTTAACAGCATTGAGTTACACCAGAAAATGCTCTAGCTCACTCTTTATTTCATTTAAAAATGCTAAGATAAATTCAATGTGAAGTTGTTAAAAATTCTCTAATAATTAGAACTTAACTATATTGCAAGTACACAGTTTGTTTGTTTCTCTGGGCTCTGGATGGATTCCTCAGACAAGCAAGCTTTGAAAGAAGGAAATATTTGGCCTTGAAGCATGTGTGTATTTGTTGTAATAGTTATATTTTTACTATTAGCTTTTTCATCAATTATCCTTCAGTTAGATGATAGCTCTTTTCTGAACACACATTATGTCTTTGCTTTCTGAGAGCCTAAGAAAGCTGCCTGTGAGTCAAGGTTCAATTGTGAAGCTGAGGAGCAGGCAAGAGGAGTGGATGAGGGAAAACAAGCCTCCTTAGGAGGCTCTGTGATGCTAAATGGTGTTTGCCTACAGTAATGTAAGAGGGAGAACTACAGGACAACAAAAACACAACTTATTTAGGATTACTCTACTTTCTTTTTTTGCACAGAAACTTGCAGGATGTGTATTTTTATATCTTTCTGGTACTTGCACCTTTCATAGACTGGAAGTTTACATGTCCATATTTTTTTCTTAATCTCTATGTTATGCAAATAAGTACTTAAAAATAACAGTGGATATAGGCTTTTTGCTGTTACTTCGTATGAACCTATTCTACCCTCCTTCCACGTGGTCTTCTGTATTATCTCTTTACTATCCTAGCCCTTTTAGACACATTGTTACTCAACCAGTACCTTGTACTCTTCATTTCAGTGCTGTCGTAAGTCGAACATCATAGAGAAAGAATGATAGGAAGCCTCACAGAGCTGTGAGGTGGTTTGATAGGAGACTATCAAAAAAAACCAAATACTCTTGCATAAATAGTGTAGTTTTTCTTGAGACCCAAATAATGAATTTCCTATCTATACTATATGTCTCTAAATTAAGGCATGCATTTAGTATCTCCTATCTGTTGACAAAGGATGTTCTGCACACTATTTGCATCTGATGTACGTAGTTGAGATCTATACTGCATGTGAGGAAAGCGGGAAATTTTAGTAAATTCATGGGTAGATCATATTTCTGGGAGAAAAACACAGACTATAAATTATTACAGATGTGATGCAGATTGGATTACAAATAAAGAAATTTCAACACTTTATGTGACTCTGGTTCCTTGTCAAAGAAAGGGAAAAAAATGTTCAGATTATGTAGGAAGTCTTTCGAGAAAAGAGGTGTGCTTGGGAGGTTTGTGGTACTGGAAGAGTTATCCACCACAATAATTTCTATCTTAAAAATGCAAGACAATCAGAATGGTATCTAGACATACTTAAAACAAATTCAATGCACTTTAGCACTGTCAATAAGTAGAAGGATGCACGAATATGAAAGTAGACTTACTGCTTCTCTTCCCACGAAGTAGAATCAGGCATCTGTATCTATGCTGCTGCTGCACTTGCTTTATTTTCATTTAGGTTGATTATCATGGTTTTATTACTGTGCTTGTGTTCTTTGTATTGTATTCAGGCACTGTTCATAAAGCAGCAGTACCTAAATGAAAATTTGCGTGGATGCAGCAAAATGTTGTAAGCGATTACTAAATAGCACTGTTCATAAAGTTGGTGGCTCTGGGCAGTTACACTGGAAATCCTTACTATAAAATGAAAAACACAGTGTAACTTGCAAACTTTTTCATTTTAACATTTTAGAAAAATAAAAGCGCTCTGTGTTAACATTATCACTAAGAACTGGAAAATCTTGGATGTATAATCAACAGTAAATGATGCATCTAAAAACTTTAATTAAAGTCTCTAATATTATCATCTGATTATTTTTTTTTTTGGGGGGGGGGGGGCCGCAGGGGAGAAGGGGGAGCAGTATTCTTATGCATGTCTGACTGTAATGTATCTACAATAATAAGAATACGAAAATAGCAGTGTAGCTGTTCTCAGTGTGGCTACCATGAAATATGCTGTGCTTGTCTTTACATGAGTGGTAATATCAAGTGCAGAAGTTAATGAGTCATTACCAAAAGCTTTTTTCTGACAGTGCTTAATCTAAATTTCAGAAAAGGGTATGGGGAAGTAAAATATATTCTTGAAAGAATATAGGATTCACCCTTTTTCACTTGCTTACCTTTCTGGGGCTAAGAAAAAAGTGAAATCAGTGAAAATCTATATATTGGCATAGTCTAACTTCTCTCAGTTGGTTCCTGCGACGCATTAATTAAATTGTTCTAAGAGTATGTAGAGGTGAAGAGGAAAACTGAGCTATTGACAATGTCTTTCTTCCAGTCACCAGAGTAACTCATGGCTGGCTCTTTGTGGCCCCATCAAATAAGTGCTGAAATAACCTTCTGCCTTGTTTTAAGTTTTCCAGAACAAAGGGCTTTGCTGTGGCCTACTGGTTTTGAATTTGGACTGTATTCCATTCTAAGGGAGTAAAAGCAAGGACTCTCTCTACTTCTGTAACTACTTTCATGAAACTTTCTGGACATCAATGTGTATGGGCTTCTGAAAACACCTACATCTCTGCCAGATTTAGTCAATTTCCTTCCTTCCACAGAAGGATGGACGAGCACACATCAGCTATGCCTGAGTTCTCTGGGGAACACCAAGAAGTAGATGGATGTGTAAATGCTTCTAAGCTGCTCTTTTCTGCTAGACAGACTCTTTGTTCAATTAACATAGGCAGCTTATCTTTTTTTATTAATGTTTCTTCCAGTGGCTTGCTACTTGGTTTTTGTATATGAGCTTGCAAGCTTTAACATTAAAACAACAATAGTTCACTTCTAGTTACTCTGTGGAATCACGTATTCCACCGTGATGTGGCTTTCATGTTGTGTTTTTGTCTTTTTCTTTCACTAAAGGTGCATAGCAGTAATAAGTAATGTCCTAGAGGAAATAAATTTGTGGGCTTTTTTTGTTTGTTTTTACTCCATAGATCATAGCAGAAGGCAACAGAGTTCAGATCATCATGAATCATTTACATATGTGGTGAAAGTAGCTGGCTGTAGATCTTGCGTGAGAGCTAATTTTCTCTCTGTACAAGCTGGAGGCAGAAACCACCTAACTTGATTCTAAAAACATTGAAGTAAGATGCTGCTAGTAGTTTTAAGCAAAATGATTTATGAGTGCTTTCAGAGTTGAAATCCATTTAGGATCATCAGCTAGTGAAGTCTCTAATTGCATGCTTTGTGATCTGAGGTGGAAGATGAACATTACTGTTTTGTTCTGAAGACTTAAATGCTACTTCCTTGCATCTGTTGAAGACTTTAAATGGCATCCTTTGGCTGAGTGAAACATTTGCTACTGCTCTTGGGAGTCAGTAGCTACTATTCTTTGCATTTATGTGTGCAAAAGCATTCCAGAAGATTAAGCCTCACTCTCCAGTTGCCAGAGTAGTTGTCCTTGCCATATATTTATAATTTCTTAGTAAACATACCTCTTACTAATGCTGTTTTTCTTCATTTCTTTCACATAGGACAGTTTATTCTGAAAAGCCTCATATACAAGATGAACGATCTGCTTCCAGAACAAGGAAAGTGAATATAATAAATCTTATTTGCTTCATCGGTGGGATATTGACTCTTTCCCACAGCTTATTGTACAGGTTTATGTCCAAGGAGAACTGTGTTAGCCAGTTCATCCTTAGCTTCTTGCTGATGTACCCACGGGATACTCATCTTTAATACTTCTGGGGAAAAACTATTCCTGGTGAACAGTTTGCCCTGACTTATGAGAGTTGACCAGGTTTATCTGACATTTATTTGATTTCCCACATATTCCATCAATGAGAGTTAGGTGGGAACAGGGAGTCTCTTTGGCTGAAAGCTGCAGGCAGCAACAGAGGCTGCAGTGCCTGGGAAAGTGGCCCTTGCAATGCAAGTTGACCCTGCAGCTCTTTTCTTGACCTTGTACATTTCTTTATTTCTATATTTTCATCTCCAGGAAAAAAAATAAAAAAGTCAAGGGAATCTACAAAAGAGGTTCTTGAGAGGATCCGGTGCATTCCTGCAACATTTTCAAATTTAAATGAATCACTACAGCATCATTCTCCCCTCTGGTGACTGTATGAAAGAACAATACCTGTGCTTCCTCAGCACATAAAAACAACGGGATGCCACCTAGTTGAGAGCTCTGCTTCCTCTCGAAGGTACCAAATTTTATCTTCTGTTTGCTAAAGCTGATTTTGAAGATCAGAGCCCATACCAGGTGACGGATGGCTCATCATCACCCTCAGAGGAGCTGAGGGTCTAGCTGAGAACAGGTGGGGATCCAGGCTCCAATGAGCAGGCCTCTGCAGAGAGCACTGGCCTTCTACCTGCCCAGAAAGGTTCCTGCACTGAGCTAAGCAGCTAAGCAAGTCCCTCTTTGCTGTTGTAGTGGTTAGTTAGTTTGTTTTTAGCAACAAGCCCCTGGGTGTTCTTTGTTCACCGTCAGACAGGAAATAAAACACACTAGCAAGCAAGTCAGGAATTCAGACCAGCCTTCAGCATACCTGATGTGTGGAAAAACCTTACTTCTAGGCCAAAATAGGCACATCTTCTGTAACTCGATGCATGCCTTCAGGTTTTTCTTCCTTATAATCCAAGGAAACATCGAAGCCTAGAGGATTAAGTTAACTTCCTTGTTTGTTTGTTTATTTTTGCCTGCTCTTTTTCACTCCAGCTGACCTGTGCTTTATCTCTCAAGGTCACCTTCTTCCTTGCTCAGAAAAAAATGTGAGGAAAAAAGATATGGAATTGGCCCCCTAGACCCTGTTTGAATTTGTGTTCCAGCACAGGTAAAGCTTTTCCTTGATATGATCCAAAAAAAAAAAAAAACAAAAAAAAAAACACCCACCCAAACCACAAACAAGCCCATACCTTTACTGCATGTTTCATTTTTTTTTTAACTGTTTTTCCTGTATTCACATTGTGTGTTGAAACTAAAGCTGTGTTTTGATTCTGAAGCTATCAAAACAACTACATATGCTAAATCCTCACTTCCTTGAAAAACCCCTTACTCTTATAAATCAGATTATATAACTCCATTTGCCCTGGTAAGAATTAGGTTAACTTCTATTCTGCCTGCTGGCAGGCTAGAAGGCTTGCTGATTTGTGCGTGTGTGCATGCATGCTGTATTTATTTTGTGTGTACTTTCTTCCCACTTTCAAATATCAGTATCTCAGACTATTAGGACACTTGATGATTTGGGAAGTTAACCATGCAGCTAGGGAGCACGCTGAGTGATTGAGAATTAAAATCCGAGCCGCAGTAATGGGGCTACGTGCAGAGCTGACAAAATACAAAGATTCTGAGGTTGTGTCTTGCAGTTTAAAGGTACCATAATAAACAGTCCTGAACAGATTATGATGTCTGGGTACTAGCAGCTTTCCCTTGCAGATGGCAATGCTGTCAGTAAATGTCAGCCTTTGGTCTCTAAGTATCTGTCGCATTTCATTAGGGCAGATGTATGACTGTGTTCCCCTGACTGCTGAGGTTTGACAGCAGATAACAAATAAGTTCTGCTTGTAATTGTCCCGTTCCTTATTATTTTGTGATCCATTCATTTCACCCAAGTGCCCATCTCCACAAAAGAAAAAAAAAAAAAAAAAACTTCCACGTGAATTTTTTGTTTCTTTCAGAATGTCTCTCTAGAGGAGCAGTGCATCAGACTGAGAACACTTCACATCTCTTTTGCTGTCATCTTGCTTCATCTTGGACTGAAACTCCAAAAGTACAGATGAGAAGAAAACAGCATCTGGTAGCAAGGGTTGTTAATTAGCAATTATTTGTCACCAGCAATGCACCTTCCCAGTCCTTTTAGCACACAGTTATAGAGCAATAGTTGAAAGGACAGGCCTTGGGTACCACTGTCTCTTCCGGTACAAGGACCTTCGTGACTAAAGTGTCTCAAAGAGATCACCACGGCAGGAAGGAATAGGATGAAAGGCCACAAGTGGGCACCAAATGACCCTGAAAGCATAAGTTCAAATTGGGATGGTGCTAGAGCTGTGGGGCTGCTCTGAAAAAAAAGCAATTTTCCTACAGATTTTTACTGGTCTTCTCCTAGATCTCCTTATCCCCTACAACATAAACCACTTAAAACTATGTTTTTGCAGAGTATATTATTCTAGGTGAAATGAAGGTGCATTCTCTTTCTTAAGTAAATTGCTTACCAAGCGAAATATTGTATTTACTAAACAGATCCTCCCTGCTCTGTTGTTGCCTGCTAATCACTTTATGTGCTGAGGAAGAAAGTAACCTGGAGGAGAACACCCTGTTGCAGGTGAAATCTAGTGTCTGCATAGTAACAAAAGGCATATGGTGTTTTGTGACACACAGCGGCAGCTGAAGAGTGATGCCAGACTGTCAGCACTGTTTTCAGAGACTGTTGCAAGCCTACATCACAAGTCTTGTACACTATTCCTGTTCCTATTTTGCTGAATATATTTTTGTGCCTGTGAGAGAGGGAGACAGGTTGATGCCATTACCTGTCTTGTTTCTGAAGTATTGCTTTTACTGTTAAGTGAAAACCATTAACTCACCTGTTATTAGATAAAACTTGTTCTGACAGCAGCTGAAGATCAAGGGATGAAAAAGCAGCTGCACTTTGTGTGTTTAGTACAGTCATAGGTTCAGAAAGCATTAGTAACTTCAGAAAATGAAGACTTCCAAGGAAATCTGGAGCATGTTAGAACAAGAGTAAGTAATAAATATTCAGTGGACTTTGCTTTCAACAAGAACCTTTCCTATGTGCTTGTAAATGAACTTATGATCTTACTCTGTCATCCACAGTGGTTCTAAAACCTCATGTGAACAGCTTCTAATTTCACATATATTCACAAATCCATCTCCAGGAGATAAATCAATGATAGGGAATCATTATTTTCTAGCAAGTGGAATAAAACATCATTATACTCTATCTCCCTTACAGATGAGGTCTACCTGTACTTTGGCAAAAAGGCAATCTGCCAAGTGAGCCATTATGCATCATTCCATGCCAATCACTGCAAATTGAGGGGAGAAAAGCTGCAGGACCCGACTGAGGTTTAGAAATTATGTGCTTACATTTTAATTGTGTTGAAGGTACACAATGTTTCTCTGAGAATGATACTTGGAAGAGGACTGGCTTTAGCTCATCTCTGTTATGAAATCTGTAGCATGTTCTCTAATATTATTATTTTAAGAGATATGTAAAAGAATTAATATTTTGAATGAGGCCTAGGAATTTTTTTCTAGGAGCTGAGCAAATCTTAGTTGCGTTCCCCCTATTACAGAACAAGTTGCAGTTATTGATTGGAGTGCTTGCTTCTAAAAGCTCTTGCCAGGATTCTCATAATCTCAAAAAACGCTAGATTTCACCCAATTAAACTTGTAACACTGGTTTAAAAGCTGCAACTGCTACTTACACATTATACAAATCATAGTCTGTATCTTGGCAATAGACCATATGGAGCAAAATGCACAAAGAGCTCAGATGAACCTGGGTCACTCACTTATTTGAATATCTGAGGTCAGCAATGGAGTTTTCTTGCCTGACTTCCTAAGAAAAAAGGGTTTGCGTGGTCACTTGAGCTGCCTGTGTTGGTGCCTCCCAGCAGCTTTTGTGTCTGCTGGCTCATGCAACAAAACCTGACAGAAGGGTCTCAAGATGGGACCCTCCTTCCTGCTTGGAGCTGGAGCATCGTGGGGGGAAAAGTCCTGGGGAAGGCTTTATTTTAAGAAATGCTTTAAGGAGAAGTTACTTCCCATGCTTATCATATTACTTAGCATATCCAGCATATTTTCTAGCATAATTTATCTCACTAAGCATATCTAAATGATGCACTTCTTTACTCTTTGATACATAAATAAGTTATTAGAAGTCCTATGTCATTATTTATATTAAGTTTGTCTTCATTTTAATACATTTCATTACAACTGGGCTCTCATAAGGTTTTCTAGAGGTTCTTAATTCCTTACATAAATCATTTTCTGTTTCAGACTTAGAAACAAGTATTTGACTGATTTGTGCTACATTTCCATTTTACCAAAAGAAAATATTTTCTCCATTAGTGTTTTTGGTAAAGGAATGGAAATAAATTTCAGGATTTTCAGAAGAATTATTGAGCAAAAATTTGGAGGTAGAATACACAAACATTTCTTAATATAGCACATATTAAGCACATATAGCACCTAAAACGCGGGCATCCCATCGCTCATGCCTTGAATGCCCCCATCCCTGAAGGCATTCAAGGTCAGACTGGATGTGGCTTTGTGCAACCTGGTCTGGTGGTTGGCAACCCTGAACATAGCAGGGGTGTTGAAACTAGATGATCACTGTGGTCCCTTTCAACCCAGGCCATTCTATGATTCTATGACTACACGATAGTCTTCATGTGAGCATGGTACACCCTAGTACTCCCCAATTTTGTTAAGTTTCATACCGTTAATAATGCCTAAGATATTGTAATACAAAAGAAAAAAAAAAATCAGAAAAAGACGAATACAAATGCTTGAGTACCAAGCTACATAAATGAATGAAATTTCATTCCTTTCCTTCTCCTTTGCCATTATGTCTTTCAGCTGAAAGATCTATTTATGACCAGAGAAAATATTGCTTACTCTCTACCGCAGCATATTCTTCAGAGAAAGCTTTATATTAAAGCTGCAGCAAATGTAAGTTCTGATTGCTCTTAACGTTCAGACTATTAAATAAGAAACTCCTCATTCTGTGAAAGAAACATTGGTGTGATACATTTATGCACTGGAGGTTTCCTTCAGTTCTTTTCATGCTTAAAAAACAAGTTGTTCTTCAGCATTTCTCTACGTTCAAGTGAAATATCCCTTGCAATCCGAAACACTTGAAAAATGATTGAAAATCCAAATGATGACCCATATACAAAACATTTTCCCTTGTTTCTTATGTTACCAGCTATCTGTGGGCTGTTTGCCACACTAGTCAATCTCTGTATTCCTGAATAATCCTAATTCCCCTTCTCTGCTGTGTGGAGATATTCAGATGATGAAGAATACTATCTTTTCTAATGAGCAGTAATGCAGGAATATTTCAAAAACTCTGTGAAATATTTGATATTTCTGTGAACTGAAGCATCAAAAGAAAAATATGTATTTCCTAAAGAAGTTTTTCCTTTCCACTTAGGGAGTGGCTGGCAATGCAAGAAATTTTGTTCTATCATAATACGCACCTGATGTCTGTAGATGTTAGAAAAGAAGGTTATTTAGTTAATGGTTGCAGTCAAACAGTCCAAGTGAGGTGAGTATCTCAGTTTTCTGGAAGTCCACTTTCCTAATGAGCAGATGAGAGAAATACCTGTCAATGCTAACATAATTATAGCTGCCCCTGCCTTAATTTTGTGAATGGGACTAGAGAGCTTCCCAGTAACCTTCCAGATTTTTTTATTTTTTTATATTACTCTGTGATTGTTTAATGTTGCTGTGTACATTGTCTGTGAAAATGAGTGAGCATGTGTACAAGCATCCTAGAGAGATCTTCAGAAGCTACCTGGGTGTGGTACTGGGCACTCCGCTCTGGGCGTCTCTGCTTGAGCAGGGGTTCAGCCACGTGAACCCAGGGGTCCCTTTCCACCTCAGCCATGCTGCTATTCTGTGAAATTTGGTTGATTCACTTGTTGTACATTCATACAAAATGAACAAAATAAGGCATTTTGTCCATGGAGTAAGGGACACTTTATGGTAAGCAGAAAAATGGTAGAGGGATCTTTGTGATAACCCCTCTCTGTGAGAGATCTCAATGTGAGCTCACCTCCTACTGAGAATTAGAAGTTTCCTTAGGCTGTTGGTAAAAGGTTTAATGGATTTAAGAGGGAGAACAAACATGAAGTAGAAATCCATTTAGGGTTACTAAATACATACATACAAAGAAACCTGTGAAAATTTGAGCTGAAAAAGGAGGAGAATACTGAAAAGCAAGCAAAGCAACCCATTGCAACTGCTGGCAACAGGTAAGCATGCATAGGGGCACCAGTAACTGCCCTAACTGTACAGAAAGCATCTATCAATCTTCAAAATTGAGGTAGCGAGGCATAAGATATAACTAATGATTAGCCACTCTGTTGAATGTCCCTGCTTAAGTCCCTTTTAGCAGATGATGAGACAGGTCAGTTACTGCAGTGAGTAATGCTTCTTAGTGCACTTATTTCGAAGTCAGGTAGGTTGTCTGTCACTGCAGATCTGTATCCTTCCCTGTGGCTGATGTAGAGCAAAAACTTTTTTGATGAATCAGTTATAAAAACATTTTCCTGTTATGTGTACTAAGGAAATGTACTGTAAGTCAATGCAAATGGAATAAAAATATTAAGAAGAGATTTCCTGCTTCAGCTAAGGCTCTTGGATTTCATTCAATCTAACACTATAATTTTTTATTATAAAATATGGAGTATTTGTGTTCTTTAGTTAAGGAAATTAATATACCCACAATTGCAGAGTCCAGAGATACTGGTGTGTGATCTCCTTAGCTGTAGCAACAAAGCTAAAGTTGTAACCACTGCCTGCAACGCAGGGTGACTGGCAGGTCTCTGCCATGGCATTCATGCATCTGGCCACCATGTAAATCATGGCAATGCTGAGGTTGGAATCAGCAGTGAAGCCTTTGGAAGTGACATGGGACACTATTGCGTAGTGCTTTGCATTTACCCAATGTGAAAAATAATAACCACAGAAACTCCCATCCTAGGGGACTACAGAGAGGGCAGAGATGGGAAGATGAGAAGGGCAGGCTCATCCAAAACTTGAGTGACAACCCATGCCTGCTCCTCTTCGGTCACTGCCTCCAGTACAGAGCGAAGACCACCCTGCAGATTTGCACCATCAATTATGGCACAAAGTTGAAGTAAGAGAATGGTTAAACCAGAGCAGCTGTTCCCTCAGCATCCAGCATGATACCTCTGAAATGGAATAAACATCAGTGGGAGAGATGCTGCAGAGGACTCATGTTGAAAAGCTGCAAATACAGAGCCTGAAATAGTTTCTGAATCTTGCTTGCTTGGAAGAATTGAATGTTATGCAGGGCTACTTCTGTCAAAACACAGGAAAAGGCATTATTTAAATACAGAATTTATGCTGAATGTGTTAAACAAAAACAGTGACTCAGCTTTCTGGGGAAAACATCTTTGCACAAATGGTTGATATTCCCTCCAAAGTGAATATATATATGTACATATATATATACATATATATGGTCAGCAGTTATGAGATAGAATTGCAGCTCTGTACAATGGGATTAGCTTTCTTATTGTGTTGGGTTTTTTTTCTTACCATTGTTACACATTTTGGAGGCTGTGCTTAGTATGAATATATTAAGAGATGGTAGAGTATGGGAAAATTTCCATGCCTTAAAAAAAAAAGGAATTATTGTTAATTATCAGAAGCTAAACCTTAGTTACTTGGTTTGTAAAGATATTTTGGAGATAATAATTAGTGAAGATATAAAAATGACTATAAAAAAGAACAAAATTCACTCAATTAGTGGATTGAAAGTAATCAGAACTAACATAATAAGGATCCAGCAACTACAGATGCATGTCTATGAATTATACAATATATCTTACTTCCCAACATCACAGGGTCTGAAGCAAAAATGTATAGTTTATATTAATGCCAGTCACTTTAACATTAATGTAGAACTAAGATATGTGCGTGGTAACATAACCAGCTTGTCCTGCTGATTATTTTATTTTTCTATATTGGTCCCTTCCCCTCATGAGATGATTTATCTCAATTTCACTGTCATCCTCTTAATGAAGTTAGCCAAGATCCTCCAGTATTAAATTACACAGAGCACACAGGCCGACGACTTGGAGCTCTAAGCTCTTTAAACTGGCAGTTTCTTCTTGGGGCAAACCTCTTTACAAAAGATTTATTTCATCTGCCCTTTGAAACCAGTGAATTACCATCAATTTGAAAGTTCTGCTAAGGCTATTCCCTGGCAAAAGAGGGGAAGTAGAATCAATCTCTCCTGCGGCTGAAGAGCTGTTACTGGGATATCTGTATCATGCAACCTTTAAACAAATTGGATTGCAGTCAGGTTCCAGAAACAGACGTATCATTTTTTTAAAACATGACTGCAGTCTGGTTTGTGTGAGAGCTGCTTAAAGTGGACTAATTGCCCATCTGCCTCAGGAGGAGCTGGGATGTAGGATGGGTGCTCTCATGGAGCAGGGAGCAGAGAGCAGCAACAAGGGCTCATTTGGTCAGCACATCTCTGACGAAGGTCATTGTTTTCAGCAATCCCAAAAGGTCTCTGCTGAAGCCCAGGCTGCCCTTACAGCCTTGGCATTTTCTGAACCATTTTCCAAGATGAAAATAACACTGCTAAAGAAATCAGTAAAGGCACTGATGATATTCCAAGCACCTTAGCAGGGTCTGTTGTTATAGGGCAAGGGAAATAGTTTCAAACTAAAAAGTGGGAGATTTAGATTGAGTATCCTGCCATCATGAGGCTCCACAGATTTAGAGCAGACAAACTGCTTTTCCCATACATGCTCTGGACGTGAAAATATCTGATCAGGAGTCTTTAAGATGATGTTGAAGTGTTTGTGTGGCAGCATGTCCTGGCTTTGTTCCTCAGCTTGCTGATCCACAGTAGCCAAAAGTCTGCTCTATACAAAGTACAGCAGCAGGCTGGAGACCCAGTCTGAAAACTGCATGGCACCAACTATGAGCCTGCCTTCTACTCTCAAGAGGATGATTCCAATGCCAAAGACAAGGAGGAGTTTCAGATTGTGCACAGTGATCAGGGGAGTGTGCTGGGTTTAGGAGTAAAAAAGATATTTCCTACTGCTTGGTGCGGGCATCAATCAAGTATATCCTGACCCTTCTGAGCTGCAGCAGTCTTCAGTCAACATCCCAAACAGAGGAGTTTGCCCAGCTTCTGACTGGCAGCCTATGGCTGGTCTACAAAATTAAAAACTTACTCCTATATTTCTGCAGGAGTGTATAAAATGTGGGATACTGGATCACACTGCAGTACAGTTCTAATGGCTTAAGCCTGCACTGCCTTGGGGTCCCTGGGCTCTCCCTCTCCCAGGCATCTTTCATTTGAAAATCTTTCACTTGGCTTATAACTAAATGGAAGGATCACAGAGTAGTTGTGTAAGATAGCAAAAGCAGAGTACTGCAATCAGCCCTACTCACATGGCCATACATAAGTCTGAGGAACTCCCAGTAGAGGTGGGACAAAGGATGGGATATCCTTGGGGAAACAGATGTGTGCGATCAGATGTGAATTCTTCAGTTCACTACTCATTGAGCAGCTTGCCTGAGAAAGCAGAGCTATGCTGCTCATAGTCTGTGTTTAAACATAGATTTCTACCTTGTAATGGCAATAATATTTCTTGAAGTACCAGCTGAATGCCACTGCAAATCCCACTATTTTCCTCTTTTCAGAAAAGGAAAAAAAAAAAAAACAAAAAAACAAGAATGGATTTTTCAAAGATAAAATGCTGTGATTTTAGAAGGCCATAGTAGTAGGTTTGAATGATAGGCTTCTATTTCATTTCAGGTATTACAAACAGTGCAGGACTACACTTTTTTCACAAAATCATCATCAGTTTAGGTTCTCCTCAGTTTATATGCCAAGTCAATTCAAATGTTGACTGTCTTGCAAGGAGAAGAATCTCTCCTATGATTCTTGAGTATCTCACTTACCTTCCTTTTCAAGGCTATTTCTTTTCTTTCTGTCTTTTTTTTTTTCTTTTTTTTTTTTTTTTTTCAGGCCACTTAACTTACCCTCCCAGACACAGATGTTTGAAGTTGTAATTGTCTCTGATTCCTACAAGGAGTGTTCAGGTGGCTCAGAAGTGAGAAGAGAGGCACAGATCTCTCCTGGCTCTGACAGCTGCAGTTCAGCCTCCCACCTATCCCATCTCTGACAACCTGCTCTGACAGTCCCAGGTTGGTGTTTGTGACCTTGGTTTTGTTTCTGGAACCTGCAGGTTTTTTGTCACGGAAACTTCAACGTTGGTCTGTGAAGCTGGAAGAGAGGTAACAAAAGGTAGTTTAAAAGAAACCAGCAGCAGGTAGCAATCCTGATTACCAGACAGGTGTCTGCTGTTTTACAAAGGAACAAAAAAGAAACAAACCAGAAACAGAATGAAGATCTCCCACTTCAATCCTTTACCTACTATTGTCATTTTTATATCAAAATGAGCTGGATTCCTGCTAGCATAGAAGTCAAAAGGAGAAGTGCAGGGTTTCGCTGGAGTTCAGTCCCTTTTTCAGCAGTTAAAATAGGATTTCTGCATCACTTGATAAACAGAGAAGGTATTTGCAAGTTCTATTAATATAAAATAAATTTGATATTTGAGAAATATATTTGTCTTTTAGAGAATCTGATCTGCAGGTGAAATAATGCTTTGAATACTTAAGGATATTGATGACAACATGCTCAGTTGCTGAGACTGAAAATGTTTGCTTTTTTCTTTTTCTTACAGGAGAATTATTGCTTAATTAAAATCCATTTCAAATAAGAGCTAAGTATCCCCCCATTGGTTGATAGCTGGTAGATAGGCTGATAGTGCCCATCACAATTAGAATGAGAAACTGTTGATCTTACAGGTCACTCCCTATTACCCTATCCCAACAACAGGCATTTTCCTGTGTGGATTGAGGATTTTGGCACACAGAATAAAATCTTACACAGTAAGTGTAGGGGGTATTTAGAATCACTTTTTACTCTTTTGAATATTTATCACTATCTTGTATTTTTAATGTGTTCTAAAGATGCAAAAAATTGTAAATCTTTCAGATGAATGTGTTCCCCAAACAAAACTTTATTTATACCATTTCGACACCATTGAGCTATCCTCTGGGAACGGTCCTCATTTCCAACCCTTATCTATGAGTCTCACTGAGAAGTGAAAGATGGTTCTTGTTTTGTTCTGCTTTATTTTATTTTGTGAGTTTTGTTTTGTTTCGGTTTTGGAAACCCTAGAAACTAGATTGGAAAAAGCAAGTGGGAAAAGAGCCTTCAGTGATAAGGATGAAGGATACTACTCTACCATTAGTGAGAATTATGTGCCCAAGTCAATGATATATATCTGGACAGAAAGAGTTGGCAAAAAAATTGGCAGGAATTCAGACAGCGAACAAATCAATGCACTTGCACTATTTCTAGTAGAAGCTGAGAACCTCTGGAAATGGCAAGAGAGATATTTGAGAAGTCTGTTTCATCCATCTAGCATGTTCTAAAGACCTGAAATCTGCATTTTTTGTGACTTTCACAGTGTGAGGAAAGTTGCTACATTACCCTTGAGAAGAGAATAACATCCCCTACAAGCAGAAGCCAGCAGAACTTCCCAAAAGTTGTCTAAGGGTCTCTTGCTGGAGGAAAAAGGTCTGAAAAAATTGAGGTACAGTAAAAACATAAATTAAAATTTGTTCTGAAAGCACGGTGCTACTGTAATTGTCTTCGTAATTGATATCTTATGACTGATGTATTAAAGAAGTATCACAGAATCACAGAATTGTAGGGGTTGGAAGGGACCTCCAGAGATCATCGAGTCCAACCCCCAAGTAAGTATCTCCCTGAATGATGGCTTGTGGAGTAATTTTTCTCCTCAGTGGATTCCCCAGGGTCCATTAACACAGGAGCTCCCACTGCTATCTTTCCCTGAGCTGGGGTATGTGAACAGTCTATGCAGCCAACTATTTCACAGACTTTGAGAGAGCTTAATTTGCCTGGAATTGATAGATCTTTGTCAAAACTGCATGTTAACAGACAGGAACTCGATAGTTATGAGACTTCAATATAACTTCAGAAAATATTTAAATAGAGACCTATCTCTGTGCCTTTGAAATCAGATCCAAACCCCACCACATTTGGACATGGATGACTAAGAAATCTCGCTCCTGTCCAGTTGTGATTCCTCAGTTATTACAAGCTTGCACAGTTTTGTTCATACATATATATCTATATTTCTGTTGAAAAGACTTCACCTTCCCATTTCTCTCTGAGGTCTAGAGACCAGAAAGCTCCCTAGCTGTGCATTTACAAAAGCCTTAAGCTGAACATTTCTTCTGATGCAACCTCCTAAATGTTTCTGATGATAGAATCTCTTCATCTAATTTCTGGCTTTGCCAGTAATGCCATTTATAAGTAGGCATTATAAAAGTATGTATTTTATCCAGCTTGTGATGTTTTAATGTGATCTGAGAGTCACAAAAGGTTGACCAGCCACCCTCTGAAAACAAAGGCCTTGGAAAAATGACAAAGGAGCCACTCAGATTCAGTCATCGTTTTGGAATTTTTAGTTTGTGTCCATATTGAAATAATAATTTTTAAAAGTACTGGAAAAAAAAAGATAAGACTGTTAAACAGGAAAAATATCTGTGAGTATGGCAGGATGTAGACTGCTGTAGCAGCCAGCAGGTAAACTCCCACACTGGCCTGCATAGTGAGCATCGACAGGCTCCAGCTGAGGTTTTTCTGTAGGGAGCAATTGCCTACATCATCTATGGAAATTCACTTGGACATGCATCATCTCCAAGAAACTGGTCTGTTACTAGGTGCATGAACATAGTAGGAAGAGACTACCATACAATTTCAATTTTAGAACATCAGGATACAGTGTATGGTAGGGATTGAGAAGGCTTCTGACGCCAGCTGTTTAAACACAAAAAATACAGAAATTTTCCAAATCCTGATTGCCTTAAGTATCGCTTTCTCTAATATGAGATGTGTAAATATTTTTCATGAGCAAAAGATTAAGGTACAGTTAAATATTAACAACCATCTGTGTTCTAATGCGTGCAGGTCAGAACAAGAGGAATCTAGTTTAATTCCTTGGCTTCAGGAAGAAAGGATAGCAACTGCTGAAATTCTTTATCTGTGCATAAACCATAGACACATGAGAAGATTAAACTGTAATTGTGAAATGTTATGCAAAGTCCTTCTAAAGGGTCGAAGCAGAGCATCTTGACAGTGTAGTGTTCAGCAGCATGAAACTGTGACTTTGTAAGTTGTTGTCCCACACCCTGCAGGCATGGGATGGCAAAAATGCTTTAGGTAGAAAGAGTTGAGTTCACAGTGAATTTGGGTATCACTCAACATAGCAGGAATAATTTGTGTTACCAGTGCTTTGGTTTATTTGTTAGCAAGAGGCCAGACTGTTTTCAGCAGTGTGTGGAGACAGGACAAGGGGGAATGGCTGGAAACTGCAGCATAGGAAGTTCTGCACAAATGTGCACAAGAACTTCTTTACAGTGAGGTGACGGAGCACTGGAACAGGCTGCCCAGGGAGGTCATGGAGTCTCCTTCTCTGGAGATGTTCAAGACCCACCTGGACACCTACTTGTGCGACCTGCTGTAAGGAACCTGCTTTGGCAGGGGGGTTGGACTCGATGATCTCTGGAGGTCCCTTCCAATCCCTACAATTCTGTGATTCTGTGGTTCTGTGAAGATATTATCAAGTTATCTCTAGTGAAGGCTGCAGGCTAGGTTTTCAGGTCAAAGTATTCTGCAATGCCATCAGCACGTGATGATTTCTTTGCAATTAGGGAGCTGAGAGATATTGTGTCAGGAATTGTGCTGTTTGTTCACAGTGCTCCTGCTCACCCTGTACTCTCTTGGTTGACCAGTTCCAAGCTTTTAACACTATAACACAGGGGGAAAACCTCATGATTTGGGTGACAGCAGAGAAACACATTCCTTTAACCAAGCAGCACGAGAAATAGCAACAGGTGATTCCCCCATTATTATTATTGCCAAACATATGGATTGAAAAGAATTTATGTTGTTTTTCTCCCTGTAGACTGTTAACATTCGGGAATCCATAAGGCTTGTCTTGGAAAAAAATGCTTAGGTATAGAACACCATTTAATTTGAACCCATGTCATGGGGGGACATAGGGAACAGAAGAAAAAAAGTAGGGCTGCTTTTGCAGAAGGGAATATAGTAGGGTTTTCATTAGTCGAAGAAATGGAAGAGATGTTTATAGAGCTGGAGGTAATAAAAGATACCAAGGAACAGAGACAGCTATTCAGGTCTAATATTTAGAGAAACAGTTATACCTGCAATATTGTGTAACTATTAAAGATGCATTGGCCCTCAACGCTGCTAGTAAAACTTAGCATTATCTGCTCCTTAACTTATGCAACAAGGTAATGAAAGCTGCTCATGTGTTTTTCTTGAAGTATGGTGTGACTGAATATAGTCTGGTAAAAATGAATATCATTATCTAAGGACTAACGTGGTACCAAACACTGGTGGCTTCATCCAGGAACCATAGCCAGAATTTGAAGTATTTTGAGAGAGAAATTCCAGTAAAACCTTGATGTTTACATTACCTGACCGTAGAGAACTTCAAAAGAAACTCGTGACTTGTGTGACTACAATGATCCTACTGGTATTTTCCATATAGCAACGCAATGGCAAATCTTTTTGCTTTCTTTTGTTTTTCCACAGGTTGCACAGTGGCTGTACCCATGGAGAAGGAGAAAGGGGCGTATCTCCAAGTAACTTTGGTCACATCTCACAATGGATAAATCTGTAAGCAGAATGACGTGATGTGAAGTTTCTCCCCAGTATTTAATCAGAATCCAAATTTGTGATCTAGCTGTTACACACAAATGGCATCATTTAAATTCCTTTAAAAGCTCAATTGAAAGACATTTCAAAGGTTTTCAGTTTTTCCTTCTCTAAATATCTTAAGAGACTCTTTCTGGTTAAAAATGTGTTCTTCATGAAAGCCCGCTCACAGCTTTATTACTAAATCATAGAAACACAGAATCATAGAATATCCCACATTGGAAGTGACCTACAAGGATCATCAAGTCCAACTCCTGGCTCCATACAGAACAACCCAAAATTCAAACCCTACATTTGAAAGTGTTGCTCAAATGCTGCTTGAACTCTAGCAGCTTGGGGCTGTGACCACTGGCCTGGGAAACCTGTTCCAGGGCTCAACCACCTTCTGGAGGAGAAACTTTTCCTAATACCCAACATGACCCCTCCCTGACACAGCTCCATGACATTGCCTCGGAGCCCCTGGTAGAGACAGAAATGAGTCTCTGGGATAAAAATTCCCTTTAAGGTTTTATGGGCTACTGATTATGTGAATACAGAAGCTATTCTGCCATGTGCTTAAAACAGAGCATAAATCTTTGCTAACCCCTCTGTAGCAAGCTAGTGAATATTTGTAACTTTCATTAAGGAGAGGGATACTGCTCAACAAAGCTGATGCCGGTTACTTACTGTTTATTAAGCATAAAGCTGAGGCAGCTCAATTTATACTGAAACTCAGTGTTGGTGCTTGGATATTCCCCAGGGAGGCATTGCAGTGTGCTCACCAAGGCCAGATATCCAGCCTTACAGGTCTCTGTTAAGCTCCCCGGTCACAAACTTCAAGGAACACACTGATAGATAAAGGATGAGATTATTAATTGTTTCACAAATATGGTCTTTATTTCCAGTGGAGGGACTGTTATGTTCTCTGGGCTGGATGCAGACACAGTGACTGTGACTGTGCCCTGTGGGTATTTTGGGTCAGTCCAACTGCAAAGCCTTACTGCTGGGGCTGTCTGAGACTGATGTTTCCAGCACCATTTCTGGGAAATAACTGTCCAGGACTTGATTAGTTGAAGATATTTGGACTCAGTCCTGGAAATGACAGTGCTGACTGATTCAAGTCCAACAATTTCAGTAGGCAATGAGAACAAACAACAGCACACAGAAGTAGCAGAATAAAGCAATGAGAAAGGAACAGCCAATTAGGAGAGTAAAAGCTATTTAAAAACAAAAACAGACTGGCTGAAGCTGAAAAGGAATTTTTGAATATCATCTAGTATTTGTGTGAACAAGAGCTTCATATAAATGTGTGGATATCCCAGCACAGACATCATCCTTAGCTCTAGCATGGAAATCCTCACAAGTCTCTGTTGAAGAGGGTTTTTCTACAGTTACCCTGAAAAGCAGTCCAGAAACATTTATCTTAGAGGGAAGAGCTAAGTGCAAATGGTGTTAGGTAACTGTATTTCACAAAACTGTGGAAAACATACCTAAATTATAGAAAGAAACAAACTGAAAGAGAAAAATTTTAATTCCCGCTTATTTTTATTATTGTTATTTTTTCCCCTCGTAGTGCTTCTCAAAGCAGTGTGCAGAAAGGCCAGATGAAATACAGAAGGACAAAGCCCACCAAGCTCTGTGCAGCCATGTCTGGTGATGTGTTTCATCTCAACTACCTTCATGCACCAGCTTCTATGGGCATTGCTGACTGGTCTGACAAAACAGAAGCATTCCAGTTGTTTCCCAGCAATGATAGATTTTTTTTTCTCATTCAGAAATGGACTTTTTATATCCATCTCAGTGTCTGTACTAGGAAATAAGCACTTACTCATGGAGAAAGTAGCTATTTTGCACACTTCATTTATGTGGACACACCGAGATAGAAGATATATGATGCACCACAGACCAATGAATTCTCATTGCTTGCAAAACAGTTTGAGTAGCAAACTGCCTTTTAACTTGTGATTGTGAATATTTTGTGTCACACACCACATCTACTTCCAAAAGAAAAACCCAACTTCTCATAAAAACTGTACCAAGTACTCCTTTCTTTTAGCAAGATGCTGGGAGATATTAGCAAGTTGTTAATGCGGCTCTCCTTTTCTTTAATCACAGAATCACAGAATGCCAGCAATTGCAAGGGACCGTGAAGGATCATCTAGTCCAATCCCTCTGCCAGAGCAGGAGCATTTAAATCAGGCCACACAGGAGTGTGTCCAGGTGGGTTTTGAATGTCTCCAGAGAAGGAGACTCCACAACCTCTCTGTGCAGCCCATTCCAGTGTCCTGTCACCCTCATTGTAAAGAAGGTTTTTCTCATATTTGTGTGCAACCTCTTGTGTTCCAGCTTGCATCCACTGCCTTTTGTCCTATCGCTGGTTGTCGCTGAGAAGAGCCTGGCTCCATCCTCCTGACACACACCCTTTACATATTTATAAACATTACGTAATCTCTTGTTTTGCTCTGGGATTTTTCTCCCTCAAATGATTATCTTTTTCAAGGGTGGGATTTCTAAATCAGACGTTCACATTTTCGGTCTGCAGGACTCTGCCTGTCGCTGCAAGCTATGGATTGCAGACCTTGAAGACTTTAAGACTTGAGGTAGCCTAATGGTGGTGATGGGTTGGTGGTTGGACTAGATGATCTTAGTGGTCTTTTCCAATCTCAATGATTCAATTCTAAGTGGCATAAATCCTCACCCAGATCATTATTTCTTTGCGGAAGTGTTGTGCTGAATCCCTTTGGTGAAAAACACAGGCAACCAAGCCAAGGGGGAGGAAAAGGACGGGGCACACAGCCTCATAAAATACTCAACAGCTCGCTGAACAGGTAATGAGGGCGATGTGTAGGTGTCACAAACCGGCTTTACAGAAACAAGGCTAGGAAACCCCGCCGGGGCTTCCCGGGTGGTGCAATGCTGCCACCTGGCGGCCTCCCGCCGCCTCCTCCCGCTTGGCTCCGCTCGTTCCGCTGCTCCGCGCCTGACTGGGGGCTGCGTCAGGCTGAGAGCGGCGCTGCCAGCAGGGGGCTGTAGAGTAACGAAGGCTAAGAACGGAGAGACCCAGAGGGCCCTGCCTGTCTCGGTCACGCCGTCATTCTGTGAAGAGTCTCTTTAGCCATGTGGATGTTTACTGCATCATCTACATTTTTTTTTTTTAAATATACGCGGTTTATTGCACGTACGCATATTTATCACCTTTCCCCCTCCGTACAGAGAGCCCTTCATCCACCTTCCATCCTCCTCCTGCCTGAGATGGCTTAGGGATCCAATCTCTGGATTTGGGGATGCTATCTACACAGTAACCTTTGCTGAAGTTTACATTTTCCACGCTGCACCGTTCCTTTAGGAGTGGTGGATTTTGAGACAAGGGTGTATTATGCAGAGGAAGGATGAGCCCAAACACATCATTCACCTTTCTCAAGACTGCAGAAGCCAGTAAGGAAAAAGGAAAAACTAAGAACTAACAGGGTTTCTCTTTCATTCTTTTGTGGAACTCGTTATTGTAATCATTGGGAGTGCTTAACAGTGAGGAGAGGGGTGGAGGGGTAGAGAGGGAGGATTCACAGGTAGGAAGCATGAGCTTATTAATTAACTTGTGGAAAAAAGAAAAAGTGCGGGGCACCTTTAGTAGCCTTCTGTCTACAAGGATCAATATAAACAAGTCAGATGTATGCTCTCAAGTCTCATTTCCATCACTTACAGACAAAAGATGGAAGAACAGCAGAGAAAAGATGATTTCTAGGGCTGGACCAGCCATTCATAGGCTAAGACAGGAGAAGATAGAAATTTTCATACAGATTCTGCAGGACATGGTCACTTCAAGCCCTGCCTTCCCACCTCCACTGCCTGTCACTGATACAAACCTTGTCCTGAGCCAGGGGATGCCACAGCGCTGTCCCTATGTGCTCCCTTATGTCCCCACTGACCCCTATCACTATCTCCAAACCCATCCGCACCTAATCTCTCCTAACACCTTCTTTAATCTCATCTAAATAGCTGCTGGCAAACCCTCTAATTCTGCTTGTTAATGCTCCAGCCTCTGTGCTCACACTCCCTGCTAACACAAAGCTGGGTCCTTTTACAGGTGAAAGAGCCTTATTGCCAGGCCACAAGTCACAGGTCTCCAGGCGTGGTGGGAATTAATGGCCTCCAGATAAAGTAGGAGGTGGGATTTAGTAGCATGGCAGGGAAGAAGTGCTTGGGTAAGAAACAGATTTTCTGTTGCTGAAATAAATCCTGTACATATGTGGAAGAAGATGATATCCAAATCTAGATTTACAGAATACTTAAACATGCAGCGCTCCTGCATGCTTTGAGACATTGGTTGGGGAACAAGACTAAATCAACAAAGCCCCAGCTAGCAGAGTAAATTAGGGAAACAAAGCACAACACAAACATCTTCTCTCCCCCTCCACCGCCCCCTCTAAACCCTCCATTTTGGCATGTTTCAGAACTGTCTAAACTTTCTCCTGTGATTATTTCAGATACCGTTAATATGCCTCAGCTCGCCCATAAGGTAGACTTCCTCCATGCTGAAGCAGAGAGCCCACCACAGAGTGAACACAGCACCTCCTGCTGTTTGTAGAGATGCTGAAACATGCCCTTCAGCATTCTGTGAACATTAATCAGAATTCTCTTTTGTCAGACATCTTGCTCAGCAGCCTTCAGAAGCTGTGAGAGCAGAAGGGATAGGAGTGCAACAGATACATAAATGACTTAATGGTACGGACGTAGTTTCAAGACATAAGCTATTCTTTTTATTTGTGCTCTTCACTAATTTTATAAAAAATATGATATAAGAGTAGTGTTTGATACTCCAACTGGTAAGATTTTCATGTCCATATTCGTTTTTTAATATTGTATGCTTCAACAGTAAATTATTGGGATGTTAAATGTTTGATTCATTGTGAACATAACTTTTATATCTATTTGTATGCTCATACTTCTCATTCCATGGAGTAATATTAGTATTATTTTCACAGAATCACAGAATGGCCAGGGTTAGAAGGGACCTCAAGGATCATGAATCTCCAACCCCCTGCCACATGCAGGGCCACCAACCTCCCCATTTCATACTAGACCAGGCTGCCCAGGGCCCCATCCAACCTGGCCTTGAACACCTCCAGGGATGGGGCATCCACAACCTCTCTGGGCAGCCTGTTCCAGTACCTCACCACTCTCTCTAAAGAACTTCCCCCTGACATCCAACCTAAATCTCCCTCAACTTAAAACCATTTCCCCTTGTCCTGCAGTTATCAACCCTTTCAAAGAGTTGATTCCCCTCCTGTTCGTAGGCTCCCTTTAGGTACTGAAATGCTGCAGTGAGGTCACCCCACAGCCTTCTTTTCTCCAGGCTGAACAAGCCCAGCTCTCTCAGCCTGTCTTCACGGGGGAGGTGCTCCAGTCCCCTGATCATCTTCGTGGCCCTCCTCTGGACCCTCGCCCTGTCTTTTTTGTACTGGGAGCCCCACACTTGGACACAGTACTCCAGATGGGGCCTCACAAGAGCAGAGTAGAGGGGGGACAATCACCTCCCTGTCCCTGCTGGCCACCCCTCTTTTGATGGAGCCCAGAGTATTATTATTATATATAGTATTATTTTGGTTTAGATTTTTTTAGAGTGAATTTTAGATGCAGTCAAGAAGTGAGTCCTGTTTTCCACCCTCAAACCCTAAAAGATCAAAACCTTTTGTTATTGAAAGTTTTCATGTCTGGTAAAAAAAAAATTTTAATGAAAAACTGTTTCAGATAAAACAGCAACAGCAGTAACAAATCTCAGACATCCATTTGCATGCCTGGGTCAATTACTTGCAAAAAATCTAATTAAGACACAGTGTTGTCTCTCTAACTCCTGCTCCTGTCTTTGGTCTTTTAATTGTCTGTGAAGAAGTATTTACACAGAGCAGCAGCAATGTTTGAAAGAAAAATCAGAAAAGACACCAATTCACTCCTCTAAGTCTACTGAGGTAAATGACAGCTCAAGTCACCACACACCGCTAATGAGTTCAGTTATTGATGAGATCCCAGCTGCCTAGCAGTGCTCTTTTTTGCAGTCTATCCGGTGTTGTGGTTGCACGAACCAACTCCAGGACAGAAGGAAAACTTCCCCTGCCCAACCTGATATGTGTAATGCTATTTGCGTGGTTACATTGCTCCCTAGTTAGGATGGCATATCACAAAGCAAATTGCTCTCTTACTGCTTCATGTTCCACTTACTGTGCTTCAAACTTTTTTTTTTCAGAACTTATTCAAATAAATTAACATTATTTTTAGGCTGCTGTGGAAATCTTGTTGCATCAAAGAGTCATAGAATGGTTTGAGTTGGAAGGGACCTTTAAAGGTCATCTGTTCCAGCTCTGCTGCAATGCACAACTAGATTGGTTTGCTCAGAGCCCCGTCCAGCCTGACTTTGAGTGTCTCCAGGGACGGGATTTCCACCAGCTCTCTAGGCAACCTGTTCCAGCCCCTCACTACTCTTATGGTAAAAAAAAAAAAAAAAAAAAAAACAAACTGTTTCTTTATATCCAATCTGAATCTCCCCTCTTTTAGTTGGAAATAATTTCCCCTTATCCTATCACAACAGACCCTGCTAGAAAGTCTGTCCCCTTCTTTCCTATACTCTCCCTTTAGATACTGGAAGGCCACTATCAGTTCATCTCAGAGCCCTCTCTTCTCCAAGCTGAACAGGCACAGCTCTCTCAGCCTGTCCTCTCCATCCCTTGGATCATTTCTCCTCCTCTGGGTGCAATCTTCTCTTCTGCTTTGAGGACTCCACATCCTGATGCAGTGTTCCAGCTAGGTCTCATCAGTGCTGAGCGGGGGGCAGGATAATTAAGATGTCAAAATGGATCACCTTAGTGATTTCTCATAACAAACAATTCCACCTCTTAAAATACACTTTTCGTTGGTGACAAAGTACACTTCTCTCAGCAGTCCGTTATAAAAGGTGAAAACAACACTTAGTCATTAGAACTTTTCACATTCGATTGGTCTTTTAAAAATATACTGTAGATAATTTCACTGGAAATTATTATTGAGTGTGTGACAGAGGGCAGCAAAGCTCCCTACAGCACCAGCTCACACTGAGGCTTCTGCTGTGTGCAGCCTTCCTGAGATCTGCAGGAGCTGTCTCAGCGTCACTGAGAATCAGATTTTGCTTTGTTGCTACAGGGTAGTAATACACTTGATGGGAAGTCAGTAAATCAGAGTGGGGCCCTGGGAATCAGCTTTCAACATGACACAAGCATCCCTGCACCAGCTGGGCACCAGCATTTGCTCAGCCTTTGAGAGGAGCAAAAAAATATTGGTGAAATGGGGAAAAGGGCAGTCTGAAGGCTATGCACATCTTTCTGCAGTCTATCTGCACGCTGGTCTAGTCCTGTAGTAACCCTTTAAGCTCACCAAAACTGTGCTTACATTCCTTCCTCATCACTTATTTTCCTTTGCACCTGCATGATGTATTGGCAGGATCTTGACCGTGGGGTCCCATGGGAATCCTAGCTTCTGTCTGGTTTCATGGATCAAACTGATTTGGTCAAAGTTCAAAGAAACGTTTAAACTCCAGTTCTAACTTAAATGCCTGCTTAAATCATGGCAGGTTCATCTAGCACTACAATTAACTCTGTAAATTAACAGAGCTAATCTTCTGTGAGGGTAAACTCATTAAAACATCTGTTGCAAAATCTGCCAATGAAGAGAAAATAGATGCTATAAATATTTGGTAGAAAAAAATGAAGACATTCACTTCCACTACTGCATGCAATTCAAGTTAATTTCAGTAGTGCCTCAAGGATTTGGAGGCTGGATGAGGCCACTGGCACTGTTTTTATTGGGAGCCATTCCCCAGAAACCATTTTCAGACTCAGTTTTCTGGATCAGCAAATGCATGGCAATGAACAAACACACAGTAACACAATACATGCAGCCCCATGTGAATCATTTTTCACAGCAAGCAAGCACTAAGGTTTGAGGAGATTATTTATATCAGAGGGAAAGGGCATTTCTATAAATAATTAGAAATAGGAAATCTGAAATCCCTATTGAAAAACGTGTCTGTTTGTGTGATGTATGTGTGATGTAATCAGTGCTTGCTGCTATCAGAGATTTTCAGAGACAGATTTCAAAAGCAATGTGCATGTTTCATTTTCCTTCATCCATGTGAAAGAGCCTGGGACTCCTAAGGTTGTGGGTTAGAGCAGAAGCCAGTTGTAATTATGTAAATAGTCATCACAGAGACATGGTGCCAAGTTAGCTTTAAACAGAGAACCCCGAGACAAAAATAGCCAGGAAAACTGTAATTTCCCAGCAGCAGCTAATGCCTTCTCTAGTGCTCATTAATGGCACTGTTGGGATGGAATTCACATGCTGGGAAGCTCTGCATGTGGACCCACAAGCTCCTTCATTTCTGCTGCAGTGCTGACCAAACACAGTGGATGAGGGGTGTTCCTCAATGGGATGAGAGTTCTGAAGGAGCTTCAAAGAGGGAGGCAGAGAGATTCCCAGCCCTGGGATGGAGTCTTCACCTTAGGCACATCCTGTCTGGGTATTGGGATGCAGCATCCCAGCCTCTCTGTATAACAAAACTGTGAGCAAGGCATCTTGCTCTGTGGTCCAGAGCAAGGCTGCAAGCTGCATAGAATAAGAATGGCCATGCCAGCTCTGGTCTCAGAACATCAGTGACATAGAAAGCAGTGAATTATAAGGACAAGCCCATTCATTTTAGCAGAGAATGTCTGTAAATCCACTGAGCGGATGGCACCTTTGTGCTGCATGTTTGCATGATGTTCAGGGCCAGATACTCAGCTGGTTTATATCAGTCTAACTAACTGCCTTGGCATTTGCAGAGCCACCCTGATTTACAGCAAATGATGCTACAGTCCATTATCAGCAAGTAACCACCATCTGAGAGTGGAATTTCAGCCAGAGGAAAGCCCAAGTGATTTATGTGACAATTAGAGCTTCCTTAAAGAAACAATGGCCACATGAAGCCTAGTTTCCCTCTCACATCATGTATATTGCACCCATTGCTCTGCTTCAGCTGTCTTCTACCACCACGAGCACTTTTCTTCTCATCTCTGAGTTTCCCTTTATGTTTCCCCTATTGCTCTCTCAGGAGGTGGCATGGTTGTGACTGCAGTGCTGCATAGTCCATCTCAGATGCCTCCCACCACTCTAGAGATCCTGTCCAAGGTCTGAAAGCATCACGTAAAAGTGTCCCTCAGGTTATATCACTTTAAATTTGGTATGAGATGAAGTTACAGGCACAGGTACATCGTACAGGCATGATATCTGGGCACTGAGGCAATTTGTAGAGCTTGTGCTTGTTGGTACTTAAATAGCTATAAAAGGTTCTTACTGTTCAGGCTGGAAAGTGGAAGAATCACAGTTCAGAGCTCAAGGCTCATATTTGTTTTCCTCATACTGTTTTCAATACTGCAAACTATTACTGCATTTATTGTACTATCTATCCCTCTCTATATTCGTTTGCCCCTTCTAAGCTTACTAGTAACCTCTGATATGCTCACACACTCCAGCAATTTATCAATCAGGACATCAAAGAAGAAAAAGATAAGGAGTTTCACAAGGATGTTATATGTGTTTATACTAATTAAACATAGCTTAATCACTTATCTTTGCTGTTACAACTTTTATCTTTAGGTAAGAATCTACTCAGTCATTCAGGCTATTTTCCTCAATAAACATGATGAGCTCCATATTAACCTGTGAAGGATGGAAAAGCAGATTGTGCTACCTCATTTGCCACTGCAGAGGCAACAAGCTCCACCTGGGCCCACTCATCTCCTTACCACTCTCAGCTGCAGGAGAGCAATGTTGTAAACCATGATTTCTGTCTCAACTAGATTAGCTGGTAAGAACTTGGGGTAATCCTGGAAGAAGCTGTACCTTAAGGACTGGAAAGCACAGGCACCAGGAAAAGGTACTGTGGTTGTTTCTAGTGGTCTTGGAGCACTTGCTGTGGTTGTGGAGGCTATGCTGCCTTTTGGGAACAGGGCATTTTTGATAGACTTCATTTTTTTTGTGTGTGTGTGAACTGGGCTGACTCCTTTCTTCTGGCTATTCACTTTGATTTTCTACCTTTCGTTAGGTTTTCTCTCTTACTTAAATGTTGCTTTTCTAAGTGAGCCCTAGAGCAAAGACTTAAAAAGGAGAAAACAAACAAAAAAACTAACAAGCTGATATTTGAGCATTGTAACTCTTCTTGTTCTATTTCTATTTCTTGTTGTTATTGTGCTTGTCCTCTACTGGCTCAGGTATTTAAAACCTAACAGTTCTTTATGGATAAGGGCTGAGTTGTTTGTGTGTTGCCAGAACAGCAGCTTGTCTTCAGGCATAATTTTAATACGTATAAGCAATGATGATGTTATTTTGTTTACTCTATAATTCATTACTGTTATCCCTTCCATACCAAATAACTACTTGACCTCTAGATAATGAAGTAAACAACATATGAAGTTGTTTCCTCTCATTATGTTTATAAAACATCAGAAATATGGAATCATTCAAATTATCCTAATCTTGAAGTTCCGTAAATGAGGCTTATATCAAGCTTAAGTAAGGAGGAAATCTCTAATTCCATCATTATGAATTAATTAAATAAGGAAAAAAAACACAGAAGGAAATTGTCATCCAAATGTTTACTACTTCTGGAAATGTGCAATTAAGGTCTGCTACTAAGTGGTGTATTGTGTCCCATTACATGGGGGGGGATTAGGGGGAATTTTCTTGGGAAACAATAGTATCTACCAAGAGCAGACCTTATATTAATTTTAGTGCCTCTGTGTTAGTGGCTGTTATAAAAACAAGGGTTAAAATTCTGAAAAGCCTGATGTTTTTTAATAAAACAGCATTTATCTATTTGAAATATCACTAGTCACGTATTCCAATGAAAGATTAGAAGAAAAACTGAAATGTGAGAATTTGTTTGTTCTCTTTAATGCCAAAGTGTACCCATATATCATAATTTTGCTGAGTATTACACTTTCCATCTTATCAAATAATGAGCACTTGCTCATTTGATAACAAAATTTGAAGTCCACGTCTTTGGAAGGATTTGCTTTTAGGGAACTGTAGTGCTTTGTCATCTGCTCGTTTCTTAAGGTACTTATGTTATGACTTGGAGGTAGCACTGACAGCAGTAGGGGAGCAGACCTGGGACACATTCAGCTTCCTTCTTTTTCATGTGAGATGTTAGAGCTGTGCTATGGTAGGAATGCGAGGATACATCTGTAGATAAGATGATGACTATGTCTTGTAAAAACTTCTGGATGTGTGCTTAGGGTGAGAGTTTGTCCTACAACCTGTGATAGGAGTCCTCTTGTTGACTTTCGGTATGAGCTTCTATGGTCATCCTGATACAATTCAATGCAAACTTTCCCTTTGTCTTCTGATTATTTTATTAATATGATCAGTTTTTTTGTAGCAATACTTATGAAGTTCTGTTTTTGCTGCTTGTTTTCTGAACTACTGATTCACTTCAACCACAACAATCCCTGTGCTAGCAGTAGGAGTCACTGACGTTGAACAAGTACAGGAGTCCCTAGGAGTAAAGCACTGCCTTCCCAAACTGCTGAGGTGAAACAGGCTGGGAGAGAGGAAAACTTGCATTGGGGTGAGAAAAGAATAACTGAGACAAAAGTAGCAGTTTCTCTTAGTTATTTTCCAGCGTCTTCTCCCCTGAAGTCAGGAAGAAGGTATGCTATAAAAAAAAAAAAAAAGCACAATATGGCTTTGGAAGCTCTTGGTGGCAGTGAAGTGTCACAAATACTTTGGTGCAGAAATTGCAATTGGATTCTGCAGGACAAATTCAGAGCATGGGGACACAGGACTTGAATTGCCTCGTGTTGCTAAAGACTCCAGCTGTTACTCCTATGTGTTATTTACAGTTCCTGCCTTCAAATATCACCCTGGGGGATTTGTCTGTGGATTGTGTCTGCAGAGTTTGTTTGAATACAGGGTTCAATAATTATAGTAACTGAAAGTATGTTACAGTAAAATCTCTTCAATTTCTTTGCATGAAGTTGCAACAGCTCACCTTTCTGAATTAGTGTTCAAGATGTTCAGATTTTCCTATAATTCACAGCTTGGAGACAGGTACTTGGAACATGTTTCCCTCCAACCCCAATTCCCTCTATAGAATTGCAAGTGTTTTATAAAGAGAAGTTAATATACCATCATTTGGAATTCAGGCAAGCTATGACTAACCTTGTGCCGTTTAGGAAAATCATAGAATACCCTGAGTTGGAAGAGATAGGCATAAGGACCACTGAGTCCAACCTTTGCCTCCACACAGCACCACCCAAATCTCAGACACATGCTACAATAGTGCTGTTCAGATGCTCCTTGCACTTGGGCTGCTTGAGGCTGGGCCCATTGCCCTGCGGTGCAGCACCTGTCCCTAATCCCCAGCTGCCCTCCCCTGTTGCAGCTCCATGCCGTTCCCTCCCTGTTGCTGTCACACCAGCAGAGCTCAGCACTGCCCTCCACTCCCTGTGAGGAGCTGCAGCTGCCATCAGGCCTCCCCTCAGCTCCTCTGCTCTGCATTGAGAGCACACCCAGGGATCTCTGCTGCTCCCTATTCGTCTTGCCCTCTGGGTATTTCATCATCTCTGTAGCTTTCCTTTGGTTCTCTAACAGGTTTATGCCCTCTTTGCACTGTGGTGCCCCAGTCTGCACACAGTGCTCAAAGTGAGGCTGCCATGAAGGTGTTCATCTACATGCATCTCCAACAGCCCCCTGCGGGCAAGGAGGAAGCATGGAGGGACCATGGCCAGCTGAGAGTTACCTGTTCTGCATCCTGGCTGCAGCTTGGTGAATACTCTCTTTTTTTCCTGTCCTGATTGCTGCTGATAGCAATTAAAGCTACTTGGTGTCTGGTATGATGCTGGCTGCAAGGATTTGCAGGGAGCAGAGTGGAAAGAAGCTGAGGTTTCACACAGGGACTACAGAAGGGAACAGATCTCTTATAAAGATAGATGAATCCAAAAGAAATTGTGTTAATAGAAAGATTTTCAAGAAAGATAGCATTTTAAGCATACTGCAATAAATACTTCTAATTCTTATTTATTAGAGAAGCTTCTCCCTCTCTTCCCTCTCCAAGAAGAAGCTTCCCATGCTGATGAACAAGTTCAGTCAGTTGTGATTTATGTTTTGCATATATCAGCTGGCAGATTTTGCCCAAAATTCAATTATTATATAAATCATCCTGACCTAAAACAATCTGTTGCTTCTAGCAAATATTATTGTGCTGGTTTTTCTTTTATTTTTATTGTTCTATTTTTCCTCTCTCCTGTTTTTATAGTTGTTTTAGATGTTTCTATGCTTGTTTTATGTGTAACCTGTAGCTAAGGAGTTGCAGGTTGCCTGACCCACAGCTTACTGGTGTGGTTGGCACCGATTCTGAACAAGCAGACCAATGGCAGTGCTGATGAATGTGCCTTATCTTTAACTCGCTTGGGAAGTTGGCATGTGGTGCTAAATAATTACGGGCTCAGTCATGATTCTAAAGTGGAAAAGCAAGTTATTTACTAGATACTGCAGCAGTGATCAATGGGGCTATGTTATCTAAATCCAACCCAAAACCTGGATCTCGGTGCCTTTGTGGCTATGTTAAGAAGTCTGTTTTTGGACTCATTTGGGCTTATTCATGTGTTATCCTATGAGTAATTTATGCTACTCTTGCCTAAGAGACTACAAGCTGGACCTGCAAGTACTTGCCCGTATTTGGGTATGTTGCTGCTTCTATGTGAGTCATGCAGAATAGTAGAAATCCTATATGGTACAGAGTAGGCATCAGTGGTAGGATTTAAATCCAAGTAACTTTCTACTGGCAGGACCACAGTTCATCTCTTTTAATTCCCTTTAATTTTGCCATTTCCTATCTGGAGGGAAAGCAGCACCTTGTCTTTCTATGCCCAGGTGAACCCTTAACTAAATGTTGCAGACATGCTGTAAAAGCTCCAGACAATGCTTGTCCTCCTGGAACAGAGGAAGTGCATGCTTTTTGCACTCACTCTTGAGCAGCAAAGCACAGACAAGTCCTGGGCTGCACCTGAGATGTCATGGGGCAACCTGGAAGAAACACCATCACAGGGCGCTCAGGGCACTGACTTTATCAGGCCACTGCTATATGGGGCTGCTCTGAAGAAAATAGACTATGCTTTTCCTGGAAAAAAAAACATTGCTGAAAGGAAAGTTGTGTGGCAGTCAAGGTCTGGTCATCCTGCATGACTTTTGTGCTCAGCAGAAAGCACAGCTTGATCTTCCCTGCCACATGTTCCTCTTGGGAGGGCGTTTGCAGGAGTGAATATTATAAGGCAGTATTCAGCTGGCACAACTGCAGGAATGACAAAGATTAAAAAAAAAAAAAAAAAAAAATCTGTGCTCTGCTTCCTCCTTGCTTTTGGTGCCCATCAGGGGGTGTTTGCAGGAGCTGTCTGAGCCTGTGATTTATTGGGATTAGGCAGGCAGCATCAGGGTCAGCAGGGATGAACGGGCTCTGATGCACAGCTCCTGCAGCAGTGGAAGCAGCTGCCTGCCTTGCAGGCTAGATGCTGTCCTGACTGTCAGCATGCCACCCTTAACGAGAGAAACAACAACTTTTTATCTGGATGGCAGAAAATCAGGGGAATAGGACAGGGCTTGACTGGCTGGGAGCACGCAAAGGCTGTGCTCATCAGTGATCTCAGAGCAAACACCCTAGGAGCCAAGTGCAGAAAGTCTTGAGTGCAAGGTTGCCCAGAGTGCAGCTTTCATTCAACAGGGAAAGGGTTCATTTGCTGGTGACTTCATCTCATGGCTAAAACGTGTGAAGGGAAGGGTTGGTTCTTGCAGGTCATTAGTAAATAAGATTTTTTTGAAGTCACATTAGGTCCTAGAAAAAGAATGGCGGCATTAAAAAAAGAAAACAACCCACAAACGCACACACAAAACAAACAAACAAAACCCACCCTGTTAAATGCTACACAATTTAGAAAGCAATGTGATTTGGCTGAATGTTTGTTGCTTCTATGATCTTATTGGGACTGAAAGCAGTGTGGCTGAGGTGTGCTGACTTGGGCATTTTTTTTTTTTTCATAACGTGGCATGTTGACCATTTTTGTTTATTTTTGGTTGGATTATTGTTGTAGCTTATCAGTAAGTAACGGTTGGATCTGTATGTCAGATCTGACAGTTAGCAGGGATAACCAGGCATGACAGAAACAAAATTTAAGCCAGTCAGCTGTGTTTTAATTGAAGAGAAGTGTGTTTCTTATCTGCCTCTCCTTTGACTTTCTTCTTCCTAAGTAACTTTTTCTCTTGTAGTTATTGCTTGCCCATAGTGTATTGTTAGAAGTGTGAGCTGTGACAGTATAGCAAAAGAGAGGAAGTTGAGAAGGAAGCTACAAGATGAATCAAAACTTTGAGTATGTCTAATAAAGTAGAATCAAATAGCGGGAGCAAAAATTGATACCATTGCTTGTGCATAGCAGCATCTTCTTCCTCTGTTAGCCTCATCAGGAAGAGAAAGACTTCAGTTTAACTTAATAGTAGAAATGAATCTGTCAGGAATCTGGTCCAGGATTAAAACCAGAACTAAGTTTTAGTGGAGAATGAATGTGTTGTTTTCTGCTTGTGTTAATTTATACCTTTCCTAAACAAATGTAAATGCTAAATGTGCTTGTGAGGCTGGTAGCAGAGTGCGAATGAAGAAAAGATGATTTAAGTGAAACAATGCATATTCAAACAGAAGGGCTGGAGGCAGATTTCAAGGGAAGTTAAACAAATAACATGTAACTAATTCTTGCAGTTTTACCTACTGCTTTGTGATAAGGCTGTTACTAGCTTTGTCAGAAGCTGTTAGTAAAAAGGGATTGAAAAAAATTTTTAGGCAGCAGTAATCTTGGTATGTTGGAAGACTGTCTTTTCTAAGGCGGGTATTTCTGATCTGAGCTGTACATAGGATTTAAAGAAAGAAAAACCTTTAGATGCTCCGTATTGACTTTTATCATAGACTGCTGCTCTCCTAGAGCTAGCAATATATTACCCCTATGATGTTTGTACTGAAATGTATTCACTTCTGTATGCCTGCCCTCCAGGGCACACTGTGTAATTGTAAGAGTGACCACTAAAATATCTGATAATGGGTTTTGGTGATTAATTTTATTTACATTTCTTTTCTTCCTGCATTTCAAAACATTTGCTTCTCCTGCTAATGCAAGTGAGATTGATGTAGGCAGTTGTGCTTTTTGGTGGGAGAATAAATTATACTTCCTGGTTCAGAAGAGCAGAAATAAACCACAGGGATCTTCCCTCTCTACTTAAATGGACCTACCAGTAGGATACTAAGAACGAATACCAAACAAAACTTCATGCCTCAACTTTCCTCTTTGTTACATTATGTTGCTTGAATTTATCTATGGTAAAATCTTTGATGATACGGTGATGACTGGAATTATACTTGTCAGTGCAGTGGCAATTGGGCATATTCAGCAGTTTTAATTTTAAGACATTATTTTCAGTTATTTACTATTTCTCTAGTTTTAAATTGTTCAAGGTAAGATCTTCCCAGTTGTCCTATTTACACTGACTTTGGCTATCTTGAGAAATAGCAGGATTCTGTTAGATAAAGGCAAAGGTAAATCTGAACGTTCTTGTTTTTGGTTTGTTGTTTGTTTCCCTTTTCCCATCCCTCTGTGAAGGAGCTCATAATTCCCTTAAGAGGATTCTGAGCAAGTTAGGAAAAAAAAAAAAAGGGGGGGGGGCTTCAAGAGGGAATGAAGGCTTTTGCTTGGATTAGTTAAATACCTGAAGAAAAAAAGTTTCTTGCATATCCTTGGATATGTCTTATGTGTGATGAGTTCTCAGAATATTCTGTTTTCTGGTAGTGAATAGCCACTATTCCTCCCTCTCAGTGCCTACATGCTGATCAAAATTTGTATGTGACCATCTGCATCTTCATGGTGCAGGGAGAATTCTGTGGCTGGAGACTGCAGACCACAGTTTTTAGTTTATTCATCCTCCCCCCCTTCACCTGCTTTGTTCATCTGATACCTAGCTGCAATTAAGGTGCTAAAATCCCGAGGGTTGCAGAAGGGAGTGCTTTATTGCACTAAGGAGCAGACCTGGAGTGCAATGGCAGACAGAGAGCATGAAGAGAAATGACCAGGAATTGCAAAAGGGTGAGGAAGGGGAGGAAATGGAGATTTGAGTTTTTTAACACAGGAACTTGAGAGGAAATGGAGTGGTGGTGCATCTTTTCTTTACGGAAAGTCAGTAAGTACAAATCAAGGTATAAGATCTGACTTTGAAAAAAGACATAATTACTATGGAACTCTAGAAGGCTCTCCATCAGCTGATACTGATTATAAGATGAAGCAAACTTTTCAGATATGGGTGTTTGAAAGTGGTGTGGACTGACTTCACATGCTAAATAAGAATATGTACCAGCAGAGATCTTGGATTTGTGATTAGAGAATCAATTGTGATGTGACCACAAATTGGTCACATCAACACCTACTGATGACTCCTTCATTTAAACTTAGATATTTATGAAGGCAGGCACCGCTTTCTGGATACAGCTTAGGTAGAAATACCAGGGTGACTTAATGTGACTTAGTTTGGTGGAAAATACCTGATGTTTGGAGTATCTTCCTTCCCTTGTTAATGCAAATCACTTCAGGGGAAAAAAAATGCATATCACAAGTCTCAATTATTCTTTCCTATATTTTGGCTGGGACAACTTGTACAAAAGGTCTTCACTTTAATTTTTTTTTCCATGGGAGGGTGTCAGCTCTCACAAGATATCACTAAACAGAAGTCTTGATCCAAAATGTATCAGTATCTAAAAGACAGTGTAGTTAGAGCTGATTATTCTGATGCATTGCTCTCAGGACTTTCAGTATCTCCCTTTAACAGATAAATATTCAGCAAACTGGAAAACATTAGCAGGCATCTGGCTGAAGGTTCTTGGTCAACCAGAGAAGAAAGAGTACTTTCCAACCCATCTGGAGGGAGCGAGTGATCATTGTGTGTTGCTAAACTGTGGCTGGGTTACACCACTGCAGCCCCTGCCCAAAGCAGCAGGTAGATGTGGCCATACTCGCTAGTTTCAGCTCCTTTCTGGCTTGACAAGGGCAGCTTCTGAACTCCAGGGTCAGCAGCAGGATGTCAAATTCACAGTCAATTCTAGACCTTGACCTCACTGTTCCAGTGTACTGAGTGCACAGGAAGCTGTGGAGTTGTGTTAAGGCTTACAATGAATAAGGTGTCAAAGCCCCAGTGACTGCAGGGAATTAAAAAGCAGAATTAAAACTACTGACCCGGTCAAGACCTCTTGAGGAGCCAGGCTGTGGCCATTTAAAAAACACTACAGAAGTAATGAATGGCCCCAGATTCATATCCAGCAAGTGGGACAGCTATCAGTAGGAGCCTTCTGATAATGGAATAAAGATGTACCAAATACACCATCCTGTGTCTTGAATCACTAGCATTGCATCACTAGTTAAAGTAGTAGAAGAGATTAAACTGAAACTATATTCTAGAACAGCTTCTGAAGTCACACAAGCAAATGAGCGAACACTTAAGTTTTGGTTTGGTTTTGTTTTGTTTTTTTGTTTGTTTGTTTTTTCTCCTAATTTGACTTGTACCAAACTTTCATTAACACTTGTCGTTAAATAGAAATCTCTTCTGTTTTTAGGAGGGTAAGAAACTGTATATATTGCATTAAAACTAGAGACAGGCAGAGCTCTTTGAGCATTTTGTGGTAACAGATTGGTTTTAAGAATTGTGAAATTGTTGGAAATCTTTCTTGGGTAAGCTACAGTAGTGAGAGGTATAGATCTTCTGCCTAGCTCACAGCTATAATGTCTAGAATGCTAGAGGCTCTGTTCTTTTTTTTCTGGTATTATTAGTAAAAATGTATTTTCAGCTATCTCCTGGGTATCATTTACCTGAAAACTGCATTTATATTGGAGGAGGAGAACTGTGATCGAAACTTTTGCATATTCTCCATGCAAGGGCCAAACAAATTTGCAGGGATGAGCATAGGTCCTACATGAACTAATGGGCCCTTACCTGTTCAGCCTGCCCTTCTGCTGTGCAACTGGCAGCAGAGCCCATTAACATTTGCCATTTTGGTTTTATTCTTTTTTCCCCATGTCTTCCCTGCCCTTATGTGAATGCTTGTAGTAATGTTTATCTTCTGGGCAATCATGGTGCGTGTTTCTCTTGAAGAGATAACAGCTAAGGTTTTACTTCTGTGGGGCTGTGATACATGCACCTGGATTTGGAGACAAAGTGCCTGAGAAGGCTTGAGTTTGGATTTTTGAAGTTTGTGTAGGTAAGCTTGATAAACAGAGGGTTAAAAAAAAACAGTGGTAATAAGGAAAAGATGCATTGAAGCTGTATTGTGGAGGGCTGGCCAGTCCTTAGAAGCTGAGAGTTGAGATTTATCAATGCCTGGCCAAGTTGCTCTGAGTGGGAAGGCAGGAGCTCCTGTTCAGTGTGACAGTGTCCTTCACTTAGTCATGCTTACCAGGAGGATCCCTTGTGTGGGGCTCTTGATGAGCACCACGTCTCAAGAGCTCTTATACTGAGTTACTCAGTGTGAAATAGAATACAAGGTCTTGCACCATCTTGCACCAGGCTTCATCTTGCTGTGGAAAGACTACAGGGCCTGAACAGTGAGGCACTAAAATGGTCTAAGGTTAGAAATGGCTAAATCATAAATATCTTCACAAAATTTCTTAGAACTGGTGCAAAATAATTGGTTTCTGTTTAAAAGAGCTTCCTTTTACCGTTGGTACAGAACTTATTTTGCTGCATGTGGTCAGGCTTCGTTGAGATGAAGAGTGTCAGTTGTACTGTTTGATAACTTCTGCCCTTGCTTCTGGATATACTAGGGGATACAGCTTGAAAATGAAGTAAAACAGAGCCCTGTGGTGACTGCTGTGTTTGTGTGAGAACAGAAAACCTGAATCTGACAATGGGCCTTCTAAAAAACAGTAAGAAAAAGAAAATTTTGAAAGGTAAAAATATCTTTAGGTCCCCAGTAGCTTCAGGAGAACAGGTGCTTTGCAACATGTTCATCTTTCACACACATTTTTCTGAGTCTTAAATAGACTTTTAATGTTTTCAACTGTGAGGCAGTTAAATAGTCACAGGCTTTTTCTAAAGCTGTGTATGAGGGCTGCTCCAAAACTAATCTCCTTTGTTATTATGTTTGCCCACAAAGTCAGAGGTGGATGTTGATAATATGGCAATAGAAGTTGAACCTTCCCACCAGTGCTCTGTTACATTTCATTGCCATGTGACAGATGGCAGCAGGGAGGCGGTCTGACAGAATGATGTCTGATGTGGAAGTGCATGTGAGGTAAACTGGGGGGGGGGGGGGGGGGGGTTTAATTCCTCCCCATGGGGGAAAAAAAAATTGCACTTGCTGACATTCATTGTCTTATGCTGAACATTTCTGGAGACCAAACAGTGGCTATGAGCACAGTGAGGCAGTGGGTGGTGTGTTTCAGCTGTGGTGAGAGTGGGTCACCTCCACTGTTGCAGGTTTTCATGTGCGTGGCTTGCAGTTCTTGTTCATGGCTGGTGAAAATGCATAGCTAATGATGGTGACTATATGGAAAAAAATAGAGCACATTCTTAGGTACATTTCAAATTCTTATGCTCTTTGTATTGTTTGTAGTTTCCATGGAAATACACAGGAGGCACTATTTTGTAGTGACCTGTGGAAATGTATGCCATGGGAAGACTCATATGAAAGAAGATATTGAAGATATTCTTCGAAGACTGTTTGATAAGACATTATTGTAATTTGCTCTGTGATTCTAGATGCTCTCAAAAGGTCTTAATGCCATATGTTAAATGCAAATAAAGATGCAGCAGAGCAGGGGAATGACTCATAATAGCACACTGTGCTTTCCCTCTGCTGCTTTGCTTCTGATGTGTAAGAAAGCTGCAGTTAAGAGCAAATCTGCAGCTTGTATAGGCTTTCCAGGGTTACATCAGCTCACCTGACTGCTTCTGTTCTTCAAGCTATTCAGATTCCCCCCAAATGACCTAATTTGTGTCAAGTGACTTGCATTAGTCCAGGACAATTTAGTCTCTGATGTAGGGATGGAGAAAGTATGGCTGCTATTATGGTGTAGGATTTCTGAAATGACAGGAAAACTGTGGGATGTGCAGATTGTTTGAGTAGGGGAATTATGCTGGAGTCTGCCAATAAATGATAGTAGAAAATCCCCTTTGCTCAGAGGCTAAAGCCTCTGAGAAGGCTGAGGCTGAGAAGCTGGAGAAAATATTGTTCTCCCAAGCATGGTGTTTGGTTGGTCTTCAGTTGGGCACCTATGAAGAAGGTTTCTTCCAGTTTTTCAAAGCACTGGCCAACCTGATCCACCCTTCAGCCAGCTGGTTGTCTCAGCAGAGGAGAATGACAGAAGATGAGAAAATGAGAGGTGACATGAAAGCTCTAGAACATATCCATCCAGTTACCAAGGGGTCAAGTCTTATTTGTTCCCTGCATGGAGGTGCCTGAATCAAGGGTAGATTTATCTATGGGGTTGCAGAGGCTCAGGTGAGTTCCTATCTAGCAGTGCATTTCAAAGCTCAGAAGAATTGAATGACTCTTCTCTTTGCTGGCTTCTGAAATTTTCCCCTACAAGGTTAGGGAATAAGGGAATATAGAAAGATATCTATATACTCACTTATTCTAAGGTCAGAAGTCACTGGTCATGTAATCAATGACTATTTTTTTCCTCCTGACTGGATTGAGGACACTTTAAATATCTAATCTTTAAAGGCTCCAGTCTGTGCTGAATCTACCATTTCCTGGATAAGCTCTTTCTATATCTATTTATCCTCACAGCTAGTAAAATGCCTCTTATGTCAAGGTTGGATTTGTAAAGCTGTTTCTTGCTTCTGAATTGTTTTCATTATTTCTCTCTTTCATTTTAATCTTTAGAAGCCAGTATTGTATGCTAGAATAACATTTAAAAATGAAATACTGGAAGGCAGGGAATACAATTAGTAAACTTATTCTCAATATCTGCATCCTGAACTTTTAGAATAACTAATATTCATTGTTTTCTTATGGCCTTCTTTTGTTGTTTCCTGCAGTGCTTTACTAGTTCTTGAGCAGGTCTTCCAACTCTGTCTTTCACAGACCACGTAAGTACTAGTCCTTAGATGATGCATAAACGTAGCCACACCAGAGGTCCTTCTAGCCTCAAAGCTTCTTCCCAGCAGTGTCCAAAACAGATGTTTGGAGACAGTGATTTAAAATAAAACAGAACTTATCTCCTCCTTGGCTGTTAGCCAGACCACCAATGTGTGTCTGCACAGATGTGAAAACAAGCAAATAGAATTTGGAAATCATTTTGTGACTAGGTCTGGTGTAAGGTTATTTTGTAAGTGGGCGCATACAGAACCATGCAATCCCATATAGCCTGAATGAAATCTTCATGATGAACAGCCTAGGTCTTATGTACTCATGGTGTATGAACCAAATGAAATAAGAAATTGTACCCGCTTTTGTTTTTTTTTTCTTTAACAGATAAAACTAAGCTAAGTACACACATTCTCCTTTCACTTCAAAGGAGAAAAAATGCAAAGGAAAAGCAGCATGTTCAGTAGTAGCAAGAGAAAAGAAGAAAGAATGAGAAGGCTTCTGCTTTAAGTGTTTTGTTTCTCATTGGGTTGTTGTCTGTCTTCTTAGAACAATTGAACACATTTTATTGACTTTATTTGATTTCTAAATGGAGGAAGATTATGCAAAAGGCAGCACAACATTGCCTGCTGATTGTGTATATATAACCACAAATTTGTTATTAGACGTTTCAAGTATTTTGTTTTGAGCTTAGTGCTGTTAAATACATATGATTATTGTCACATTTATGCAAACCTTTTTTCTACCTTTAGGGTAACAAATTTTCTATTTTTATAAGATAATCTTCACATGTATACTCCACAGTATGGAACAGTGGGGGGAGGGGAAAAAGCAACTTCTAAAAGCATCTTGCCATCATCAAATAGCCAGGCACACAAATTCAGCCACACTGATGTGCAAGGACAAACAGGTTTCAAATAGGCTTGCTAACATATATGTGTGACAGGGCTGTTGAAAATACAAAGGGAAAGTTAGGGAAATGAGGAGAGTGCTTTTTGTCTGAACTGTCTGAATTGCACATCAGAGAACTCTGTGTGAATCCAACCAGAAAACCGGAATGAGTGATGACTAAACACAAAATGATTTGCAGCACCCCAAATATAGACTGGAATCATCAGACTTCTTAAATCACTGCTGTATTTGTGCCGATTAGGTTGGTCTGAGATACAGAACCCGAGCTTGTTCTTTTCAGCAGCTGTGAAGAGGATATTTGAGGATATTCTCTTTCTCTGCTCTTGAAGGGTAGGACAAAAGTCGTGTAGCTGGGAGCTGGATGCTAAGGGTGGCAGGGGTCTGAAAAGAGAAAGAAACAGCTTATGTGATGCAGAAGCCATAATGCCACACTGCAGTAAAACATAGCTTAGCGCGTTAGCGAAACTGTATTTATAGAAAGCATCAGCACGCAGCTATGGTCACATGTCTGAAGGTGGCCTTTCATCTCCTTGTAAATATTTTTCAAATAAGATAGAGGGGTGGGAGATGGAAGAAATCTCAGATGGTGGTGTTAAATTTCTGCAACGCTGGAATTTCAGTACCTGCTGCAGAGGATGTAAGAGGCATCTAGTCCTTACCTCTCAAACTGAAATACCAAAACTCGCTCTCCTGAAACTCTTGCCAGCTTTCACGCCCCCCCACCCACCCCCACAGCCTCACCACTACCGTCAGCATTTGTTATGCCATTTTGCTTCATTGCTCACTTGCTAAATATAAGCCTATGATTTTCTTTCTTCTGAGAGCTCTGCTGTGCTATAAGCACTGAATTCTGACAGTTCCCCCACTTCAATTCAGCAAAAGCTATGGGTTGCTTACAAGGGGATATAAGTCCATCTTAGGTGAAATGTTGGCTCCTATGACCAGGAAAGCTCCTCTGATGACCTGTGCAGAGTGACATCTGCCAGTGATGACCTCTTAACTTCAACAGAGCCTCTCCTTCAGGAAAAGAAGTTCGTCCTCCATGCTTAGGTTCCCTGGTTGTTCAGTTATGACCTACTTGTTTCTGACATATACATTGGCTTTTGAGGCAGAGCTGACTTCTGCTCAACCTCTAGGCATTGTTGAGCACAAAGAGCCCTGCATCTCCAGTTTATGCCTGATGCTATGGCAGCCAGAGGTGTTTGTGGTGTTTTTGCCCACCTTTTGTCTGGGAAGTGGGAGACCCTTCTGTTCTTGTATCTGCAGTTCTTAGCCTCAAAGAAATGCCCCAGTTATCAGGCTAGAGCCCTGTCTGCCCACCTGTGGGGAAGATGAGCTGGCAGTGGGCAAGCAATGCAACTAGTACATGGTCTTTTGAGGTCAGCTTATGTTTTGTGAACTTGTATCAGTACTACCTACATTCAGGAAGGAGCTTAAGGTAAAGTGAAATGGATACCTGGGAAGAACACCGGAAGGTCTCTAGAGTAGCATATTGTTCCAAGAAGAGTAAACTGTGACATCAGGTTATGTTGCTTAGGACTTTCTGATCTTTAAAGCTTCCAAGGACAGAGCTTTTACAGCCTGTTGAATGTGGTTCAGTGTTTGGCTGTCCTCACAATTAAAAAAAAAATAATTTTTGCTCACGTCCATTTTGTGCCTCTTGTTTCTGTTTATGCATGATATCTTCTTACCATGCACTACTTTGAATGACTGTTACTCTTTGATATCTTTGTCAGTGACATAGATGATGGGATCTAGTGTTCCCTCAGCAAGTTTGTGGGTGATGCCAAGCTGAGTGGTGCGATTCATATGCCAAAAGGAAGTGATAACAATCCAAAGGGAGGATGAACAAGCTTGAAAAGGTGGGCCAATGTAATAAGGTTCAACAAAGGCCAAGTGCAAGGTGTTGCACTTCCGTCAGGGCAATCCCAGGTATAACTACACTGTGAGAATAGCTTCTTGAGTGCAGCCCTGTTGAGGACTTCAGGGTCCTGATAGATGAAAAACTTAACACGTGCCAGCAATGAGCACTTGCAGCGCAGAAGGTCAACACTGTCTTGGGCTGTGTAAAAAGAAGGTGGCCAACAATGCAAGGGAGGTGATTATCCCCCTGTTCTCTGCCCTCATGAGTCTGGACTACTGTCCCTGCCTTGTGTGAAGGTGTCTGCTGCCATTGCCTATCCTAGCTCCTGCTGTGAATCCTCTGAGGACAGGGTGGTGGTGGGATGCCCAAGACATCTACAAAGAATGCTGGAGAGCTTCTCAGCACTATGGCCTTCAGGGCTAGTTCACCACTTCAAGTTTCACCATGCTTACCTTACCGGTCGTTTTCAATACCAGCACTGGGTCATCCAGAGTTGTTAGGTTGAATACGTTCTGCCTGGGTAGCTGTCAACGTTTTCAGAAGTGCCTGAAGAATTAACAAGAAAGAAAATGCTTATTATTCTTAAATCTCCCTGTTTTGCATATTTATGTAATTGTACTTGTATAAATTTATACAATAGACTACAAAAGACCGTGCAAAAAAGAATAAAGAGGTAAAAAGAGTTTGCTAACCTCTGATTCTGATAGTAGTACATCTTGGTGTGGTGACAGATTGTTTATGTACAGGAAGGGACAGAACTCTACCCCCTTCTACTTTCACCCCCAGACAAAGATTGCACCTAGAACTAAGTGGATGAGATAGGACTACTAGACTTCCTTTCCTAGCTGTCCTAGATGTACTCTTTTCTTAGGATGAGCTTTTTTTGTCTGAGATGAACGCATCATGCTCATACTGCAGAGAGACAGATCATCCTCACAATCTCTACTTGTAGTTTTGAAATTCTGAGTGTGGAGATTATTGCCAAATTGTCAGGACAGATCAGCAGTGAGAGGTTATCCAGGAATCACCACAGGAACCTCAGGATACTTCAGGACAGTAGATTTAGTGTAGTCTGCAACATTTTTTTTGTCTGTTAAGACTGTATCAGATGCAATTCTGTAGCTCTGAGATTGACCTTACTGGCCTCAATGGGACTGTTTTATGACAAGGATTGTGGGATCAGATTCTTCAAGATGCTTGATAAATGATGCACGTCCATGTGAGAACTGGCTTTTTTAGCCATTCATGAATGTATGCATTTTGAAAGAGCAAAATTCTGCTTATGGTTTCTGAAGTAAAAGTGCAAATTTCCTGGCTACTTCTAAAAATATAATTCTCTCTTAACAACAAGATGCCAATTTGAAACAACTCATGTAATAACATCTAATTTTCAGAAAGGAATCGTTATCTTCGAGCTGTGTTACAGTTAACTGCAAATAATGAAGTAAAGCAGAAACAGAGGGAAATGCTCAAATTAATAAAAAATACATAAATCAGCAAGACCATATTTACAGCTAGCATTCTGATTGACTTTTTTTCCAACCTCTTCTCTTCCCCCTTTTGAATTCAAGTTTGAAAAAGATTGGGCTTCAGTATTAAGGACAAATCTGGTTTCTTTTTTTCTTAGTTCAGTTTCAAAGAGCAGAAGAGCCTGTATCCATTGTTTTGTAATCAAGTAACGCAATGCCTGGATGGAAGGATATGGTGATCTGCCACCAGCAAAAGGTGTGCAAAACTCTGAGAGTGAACCAAGTTACAGGACTTGTTTTAGGAGTATTCTTTACATCTGTGCTGTAGTGCTGCAAGTCTTCCTCGTGTAAGCTTTCTAAAAGAAGTTTTGTTGTTGTTGTTTTTTTTGTTTTTTTTTTTTTTTAAACCTGCAAAATCTGGATTTCAGTTACTTACAGTGTAAGGGTTGTTGAGCTAATTCAGAGTGGTTTGGCCACCAAGCTTGTGAAAGCTATCCAGTTTTCCAGTTAAAAGACAAGCAAACACCTAAGGCTAGAGTTCAGAACCATCTAGATGAGTGTTATGGCAGTTGTGCTACACAGGACACAGATGGTATGTCTACCTCCAATTTACAGATGAAGACCACCTGACTTTCTCTGCTACTTCCAGAATCTGACCCAAGTGTTGTCCTTCCCTTGGAGTACAACAGGAGAAGCAACAGGCTGATTCTGCTAGTGAAAACAACGTGTTGCACTGGATATATATATTGTGAAAGGCTGAAAATCAGTACTCAAATATTGAAGATATTCTGAGTGCTGTATTACATACTTCAAGGTAAGAGGATGGAATACAAAACCTTATCTTAAAGAAATTTGCATGTGTGGAAAAAACATGGCTACTTTCAATTTTTATGTCAAGTTTTTGACAAGAAGGCATAGTAAAGTGGAAATTTGTACTAGTATGGTATTCTTTGTGTGCAACAGGACTGCAATGTTTAGGCAGGTATGCTGACAGTGTCTAAGAAGCTGGTGGGTTGTAGACCTTGTCTTAATTTCCCTTTTCTTGAATGCGAGAGATCAGATGCCTACTAGACTGTCTGTAAAATGCAAGTGATGTAAAGGTGTAGGAGGGAAGCCTTTCTTCTTCAGCCTTACAAACTGGAATACAAAACTGAAGAAAACTTCTAGGATAGAGTATCCAAGCATCTCTGTGTAAAAAATGGCCATAAAGGATCAACAAAACACCATAGATGCTTTATGACAAGTTCAGTGCAAGCTGGTATATTTCTGACAAATTCTAATCTGTCACAACAGATTAAACAGCAGAAAAAGGATCAAAGCAATGCCGAATTCCTATTCTTTGCAAGTGTAGACAGTGGTGTATGGGAAGCACACTCCAAGCCTCTGAGAAGCAAGATGTGTTTCAGACTATCCTGAAGCTACAGGAACAGTTGACAAAAAAAAATTTTCAGTTATTCTGACTCTATCAAAGTCCAAGGCTTCAGAAGGAAATGACGAGGATCTCTGCTCTGTTTGAGATGGGAATAAGGGAATAAACATATTGTTCTGGTCCCCAAAGGTAAGTGGTGAAGCACAGTCCATCCACACAAAATAAATAACACTAAAATCAGAATGGGTCAATTCCTCCCCTTCCTCAAGGATATTACAAGTAAAAGACTATCTTAAGCATTTTTAAGAGGGACAATGTTGTTTCTGACAGACTTCTCAACATTCTTTAGAAGTTTCGGAATGATTATCTGTTTCAACTGTTTGTTATCTGTTTATTTTAGGAGAAATGAAGTAGTAAATGTGGCGTATTATTAAAAAAGTAAAAAATTCTTGAGAGGTAAAATAAGACACATTCTGTAATATGCTTGCTTATTAATCTTTTGGTCTTGTAGTCTCTTAAGCACATCAGCATTTCCAATTGCATATGCTGCTTTTGTCAAGTAAATGCTTCCTGGTCCTTGAATGAGTTGGATGACTGAAAGTACCATTCTTGAATGATTAACTTTCATAAACTTAAAGAAAAACACACATGCAATAAGTTACATTAATCCCATATCAGTAGTTTTTCTTATAGCTTGGACTCCATAGCTTGGTGTGGCAAGACGAGATTTCTCCTAAATAAGTTGGACTGAACTGGATCAGCCCTTTTCAGAATGTCTGAATTCTTGAATTTTCTGTCCAATTGGATTTGATAGTTCTTGTTGCTGGGTTTGGGTGAGTGTGGCTGATGTTTTGGTTCTGTTTTTTAAATCTTGGGGGAAAAATGTTAATCTTCAAGTAACTGAAAGTTTTGACATTTATAAGAGTTATAATGGAACTAATGAGACAGTCTTAACAAGGATCCTGCTTTGAGTTAATTGTCTAATTTGAAAACGAAGGGTTAATGGTTTTTTAAATTGATTCTTGAGTACATTTTGAAGATAGATGTGTCAGATTCTCTCATTATGTGTATCTGCAATAAGTTCTCCTCTAGTAGATAGGGGAGGTATATCTGCATGGTTTTGATCATTAAATTCTAATTAGATACTTGTAAAGGATCTGAGTTGGCATTCCTATTGCTTAATAGCACTGATTGCCCTGTCCACCCTAATTAATGAACAGCTTTCTTATAAGTAAATTAATAGAGGTAGTCCCCTTACCCAAAATTATTTCAGTCACTGTGTTGTAGTGCACTTCGTTAGAGAAATGTAAAAATGAAGCAGCATTTCAATTATCTATTATGCAGTATTTTGTTCACCTGTTCTTTTAAATGTTTGGGTTTTTTTGAGAGGACCCTGACGACTCCTTAACATTCCTGAGCATACATTTCTGTGAAATGTTGTTGTGCTTAACTGCACTGAGTGTCATTTTTAACTTCCCACTATATTACTAGGGAAAACAGAAGACAAATTCAGTTGTGTTCTGATTATTGTACAAGAAGTTTCTCTAATATAAATATTATGTGGTGTTAATCATAACTTTTCAGTTGTTCATCCCAAAAAACTGTCCCTTTTGAAATAAGTGGATCCGTGGGTTTGTGGTTTATTTAACACAAGACATGTAAAAGTGAAACTATCCCCTGGAACATGAAGAGTAGAGGGGGGCGAGGAGGGGAAGCCTTCTTGCCTCACTTGCTTTAAGAACTTTTTATTGGAATTCTATGAAATTTAAAAAGAAAAATGAAAAAAAACCAACCTCCTAGAACGTAGTTTATGTCAACTCGAATCTCAGCTTGCTGCGATAGCTGAGTTTACTATCACAGTATCAAGCTTACCCATTAATGACATGGAGAGTTTTTCTATAAACCTAAACATCTGTTTTTATTTTCTTGTTTTGAATCACAAGGTTACTAAGTGGTTGGGCTCCCTGTTTTGCTGGCAATTCAGGTTGAGTTTTCCAAGACAAGGTGAATCTTAAGAAACCACGGTCACATACATATATATGCCAAGAGGAGAAAAGTCAATGAGAAACTATGTTTACATGTTGCTTTCTTGTTACCGGTGAATGCCAGAAAAATTCGGTTTAGGGCCACTACATAAGCTTAGATGGCTTTGCCAAGGGGAGCGTTTAGTGTTCACTCTACTGCCTCTTCTGAGGAAGGTATTGAAATATGTCATTGAAGCAGTAGAAACTTTATAAAAGGGCATTAGGCATTCAAGTTAGAAATAATACAGAGTCTCACATTTCTGGACTTCTTTCGAAGATGCTTGCAATCATAATTAGATTAACACTGAATTTAGAAAGAAAATAGTCAAAATCTCCACCTGGAAGTGACCAGAAATGTGAGTCCTAAACACCAGAGCCACCCCAATTCCTTGTAATGTGTGCAAAGTGTGGATAAACATGGTCTTGAAACATGCTGTTCTCAATATTTTGGTGGAAATCTGGATTACAAAAGGTTGCCTGCAACAACAACCCTCAAAATTTAAGAGGAGCAAACAGCTTTGAGATAGTATAGAGAATCAGTTTCTAGAGAGGGAAAAAAAGAGAGTCTTAAAAGTTTACTGTATGTATTATGAATGTTCTGCAAAGGCAAATTTCTCCTTTGACTTCACCACCTCAATGGGTATCGCTGTGTTTGGAGGAATGTAGTTGATCTAAAGATCTTTTGGGAAACTTCTCTCAAGTGAACTCCATTACTCACAGAAACCTTTTAGTTGTGGTTACAGATACGACTTTTGTCTAGAATTACTTCAAATAATGGCACAAATTGTCATTCTATGCTATGATTGTCTTTTCAATAGTAAAATAAAATAGAAAGGATGAAATAATAATGACATAGAAGATTTCCCTTTAATGTTACTGGTTTATTTTTTATGTGTTCATTAACTGGTTGGTAGAGTAGCCTTGTCAGGAAAATGTAGATTCAAAGTTTTGGTCTTATGAACTGGAAAATAAACAAGAACATAGAATATTGTAACAATACTTCACAAAATGATATTTTTAAATGAAATACTGAGGCATAAGGTTCAGTGATAAGGGTTTTTATTGCAATGTTTATGTTGTATAGGAGAGTGCAGAAAATGAGTGGTAGAATAAATGATGTGCATATCAACTGAGAAGTGCATCTTCTTCTGGTAGGATACAATCAAACTTTATATCTAGTAGTCTAGGAAGACTTCATCTATTTGCTTATTTATCTGAAGATATCCCCAGAAATACTACTGTTCTGAGTAATAAGCACTAGAGAACCAAAATGTAAGTGTATTGATTTGATCACTTGTAATTTTTGGTTGATATTATTGCTGTTATAAGTCTGTATCATTTGAGTAAACTGAATGAACCTGATGCTTCTCCCTTGATCTTGGGGAACTAGAAAATGTAGGGGAGATGGTGGCAGCTGAGCTACAATTCATTCCTTCAGTTGCTGTATGACCTGATCCTCGTTTCCTCAATAGCAACAAGAACAAGTAGCTCTTGTTCTTTTATACAAGTTTAATTTTATTTTACTCTTTCTTCCTCGAAATTGAAGGCTCTATTTTCTTTGTTGAGTAGAAGTTGAATAGAACTCCTTGGAGTTTGTGGTTCTTGTTTTGCAGATGACTGCTAGATACAGCAGTGAGAAATCAATCACTTTGTTCTTTGCCATCTTTCATCTTCTTGCATTACTTATCCAATTTATCACAGTCACATTGACATTGTCCCTCTGAGTATTTTACTGTTTCTTCATCTTCGTGTCATGTGTCATTTTTTTTAAATAATTTTTGTCAGAATGTTTTATATGTTTTCTTTAAAATCATCAAGGAAAACACTGAAATGAGACCATTTAAGTTACATAGGTGCTTTGAATGGAAGTGCTTTTCCTGATCTGGCAATAATCTTAACTAAAATGCTTTGCTGCTACTAGCTATGCATTTTGTCTACACTGTAATCTCCCAAATTGATGTTCTCATCTGGGTGAAATTCAGATAAAAACACTCGTTTCTTCTCCTCCATCTGATCTCTGGATTCCGTATAATACTAACAGAGCCCCTCAAGTCAGAATGTTTGATTCCTTAAGTTCTTGTGCCTGCCCCTTTAACACTAATATGCTTACCTGTCTTTCACAGTGAATGGTGGTTGTTAGACATGCTGGTCTGAACAAGATATAACCTGACTAGTATCTGAAATCTGATTAATCTCAAAAGTATGCAACAGTGTTTTTTTTCTTCAGACTTGAAGTAGGATCTAATACATCCAAGTGCTGCTAAGAGAATATGCAGTAAAACATTTTCATTTGGTTGAATAATGCATCTTTTAGTTTTTCATTATTCTGTAGAGGTCTAAAATGGCAAGTGGCTTTTAATAGCATAAAGAGTTAGAAGCAGAAAAGGCTTAATTATTTTTACAATTGCTGCTTCCACTTCTTAGTCTAACTGCTCAATGTTCAATGTCGTTAACTTTACAGTTTTACAGCACTTACTTGATAATTATTATATAGGTGACTCTGAAAGTAATGCCTCCTAATTATTTCCATGGAAATTACAACAGATACAAAAAGCATAAGAATATCATTTGATAGAGCAAATTCTGAGCTACAAAATACAATTTTTTCATCACAGTCATCACTGTTAGCTGTGCACTTGTGCTAGCAATGAACAAGAGCCTGTATGCTACACTCATTTAAAAAAATAAAGTCTGCACAAGTGGCTGTGAACCACTGTTTCACAACTGCTATGATGGTGTTTCTAGGCAAGTGTTGTCCATGCAGTCCTCCTTTCATCAGCCTGAAGAGATAAAAGTTAAAAGGTGTCAAATCTGGACTAGGTGCTGGATGTGGTAGGACAGTCCAGCCCAGACTGACAGTGTGTTCTATGGTCTTCAAACTGGTCTGTGGCCTGGTATTACAGTGTTGCAAGAAAAAGGTTGTCGTTTTCTCTGCCCTAACTCTGTAAGTTCAAGCCTTCAGCTCAGTCAGCATTATAGTGGTCAGAGTTGACGATTTGTCTGGGTTCCAGGAAATCCAGAAGGATCACACCTTTCCTACCCCAAAAGGCAGCACTCTTCACTTTAGTCGCTGAATGTTGCGTCTTGAAGTTTTTCTTCACTTCTTGCCATTCCGTTGCTATTGACTGCTGTTTTGAATCTGGCTTGTAATGGTGACACCATGTCTTATCACTGGTAATTTATCACAGAGTTATGATTCAGTCTAGGGAACTGTCATTTTCAGTCTTATGTTGGTTCAATAAGTCCTGACAGACTTGCATTCAATGTTTTTTGTTTGAGCATTTGTGGGATCCAAATGGCACAAATTTTGCAATATTACAACATAGCCACCATTGTTTCCAATGCATTGAATCTGATATTCTGCTCTTCACCCAGTTTTCTGATCACAGTCCACTCCTTCACATAGACAAGATGATTGAGATACTTTTCATTTTGTGGTGTGACAATTATGCATGGCCGTTTGGAATAAGGCTTGTCTTTGACATTGCTATTGCCACTGTTGAATTGCACTGCATCACTGTGCACGCATCCACTGGTTGGTCTCACATACATTCGGGTAATTTTAATGGGTGCCACTTTTTCTGCATGCAGGAATCAAATCCTCTGAGTGGACATAATGGTGAAGTATTGCAAATATCAATTTTTCAGACATAAGATATTTCAAGTAGTGATGCCAAAAGAATAAAACATAGCAAGAATCTGTAGGGCTGCAACGTAGACCATTAATTTTAATGTTTTATTTGCTGGGTAGACTGGGATGCATATAAAAAGACTTACAATGAGCTTTTCTCAGTGGGGAAATGAAAATTAGATTCCACAAAGACCCTAGCAAAATTCAGGTTCTGACTTTCCTTTAGAAGCATTAGTACTATCTTGGTTTTTCCTTATTGGTTTTTCCTTATTTTTCAAGGTATGGAGTAAGAGTTGTATAAGGGGAAAGTCTCTGTTTCTAGACACTAGCAGTGAGGTTCAACCTAGGTTCTTTTGTAGTTTACAATTTGTATCGCATACTGGCTTTGACTGTGACACTGTATAGAGATTTCACATAATGCAGACAGCAGAGCTGATTCTGTAATCAGTTTGGTACTGCAGTTTGTCAGTGTTGCATGCTGTAGATACAAACTATTTCACTCATAATTGAATGAATCCTAATAATCCCAACATTTTGGTAAAAGAGAATTAAATTAGGCAAAAATCTTTCATTACACAAAACTGGTGGGGAAACACAAATTTTCCTGGAACCTTTAGCATGTTTTTACAGGTAGAGCTGTTTGTTTTTCTTCACAAAGTAGAGATTAAAGTAGTACATAAAAGGAATAGGAGACAGAAAATATTTTAAAAGTTTTTTAACGTCATGTAAGCTGAAATATAGACTGTTTACTTACCTAAATATAGCTTCACCTATATCTAATGTAGCTGAAAGATAAGTGGTATATACAGTGCTAGTGCTGAATAACTGCTGACTTGCAGTCTTCAATCAACTCAGAGAAGGTCTCACAGGAGCTGTAGTTCCCAAAGAAATGATACACATAAGGAATTTGCTGATTTGATGATATACATAAGGAATTGCTGATTTTAGCTCCTCAGGGGCTAAAAGAGCACAAAGTGAATAACAGACCAGGTAGTAAAAATGGCCTCCAAGAGAAGGTTGATAGCATTCTTCTCTAATAAAAATGAGGAGAGGAATTAAAATGTTTGGGTATATAAGGCCTGTGCAAAGAGAGGAGTAAAGTGCCATTTATCATCCTTGAAGGCAGGATGAGAGGAAACAGGCTGTCATTTCAGAAATTGGATGCATATACATCATTTCCAGTAGTGGGAGCAGTGATGTTCCCCAGGCAGATACCTGATGAAACTGCTGAGTAAACACCACCAAAACTCTTGAGGTGCACGGTTGAACTGGAGTGATTAGGGCATAGTCTGCCATCTGAACATGGAGTAAGACTGTAGGAATAGTTCCATGAGACTGCCAAATGCTGTACTCTTCATGTAACTGGTGGAGAAGAACCTGGCCTAGAGTTACCACAAGGCCATTCCAGATCAAGCAAATAGCAGCTTTTTCTTTGGCTTCTTTTCTCTCCCATTTTCAAGCATCTTCACTTCCTTTAAAAGAAGTGCCTGGGCCTGTGGAAGATGCACTGTAGTTGAGTCACGGCAACTAGAAAACCAGGAACTGAGGGGGTATATGGCTGCTCCAAGTAGTTTTCCATTGAAATCCTCTGATCCACAATAAATTACATGACATTTATGGCAGGTGTATGTTACAGGTTACTCTTATTCAGTGAAATGTCTCTAGCTGTTTTAGTAAACTACTGTCTACTTATCACCATTTTCAGAAGGATCTTAGAACTGAATTTTATATCCTGATTTAGCTCTTGTAAACTGTTTGGGCAAAATGAGAACTGAACCTGAAATGACTGTCTACCAGTGACTGAAGTTTCAAACCTGTTTACTGAAGGACATAATGGAGAAGCAGTGGAACAGTCGTTCCACTTGAGTAGAGCTGTGTTGCATGGAGATAATAATAATAATAATAATAATAATAATAATAATAAAAGCTGTTATTCATGTTCTTGTTTTCTACAGACAGCTTACTCCAGTATAAATGTGACCAAAACCCATATATTATATGCCTCTATGCCACTGGAATAACCACTGCAGTACAGTGTGTTGAGGTGAACTACAGGAATGATGTTGGCTGGATATGAAAGGCTGAACGGTACCGCCTGTAGCTGGCAATATATTGAATTATTTTGAGATCTTGCAGGAAGATGTCTTACTGAGAATGGTTTTCCCAATCAGTTTGACAAGGGCGTATAGATGTCTTTCAACAGAACAACATAAACTGTTTCAAGAGGGAAACTGAGAGATCACCTCTACTTAGTATATTAGTTGTATATCTTGAGGTGAGGTCTGCTGTATTTTTTTAGTAATACAGTTCTTGTTTAGTCTTTGTTATGGTCATTGAAAGTTCACTTCTCCCTAATTTATTAATGGTATTCTAGAGTGGTGAACTTTGAAAAGACCTATTACAGCTGTACTAACCGTTCTCCTTTTCCTGCGAAGTTAATAAATCAGAGCTGTGAGGTAGCAGGTTTTCTGTTCAAGTATATCGCATTGTCCTCATATTCATAAATTACTTTTATCCTACAAGTCAAAGCACACTGTAAAATTGAGTTAGTGTGTTATGCCTGAAATAAAGCACTTTGAGGCTGAAGTGGGAGCTCTGGATCTGTGCAGAGATTTCTACTGTGTGCCTCTGATGATGCAACCTGTTGAATGATAACTAAAATTGTGAGGCCTTGCTAGGACCGGTTTTCACATTGTGTTGTGCTTATGTGGTTTTTGTTGTTGTTTGTTTGTTTATTTGTTTTCAAATAATCCATGACTTCCTTTCTTTTATCTTCTGAATTGATATTTTTCCAATGTTTGGCTCCTCCTGTTCAGTCAAATATCTGTTTTCAGAACTTTGAATAAACAAAATTTCTACCTCTTGTGTCTAAGAAAAGAATGAACAGAATACTTTTCTGCAGTAAAAGTAAACTTTTGCTTTTCTATTTTTATTTGAAAAAGGAAATCTGTTACGGAAGCAATTTTGGAACTATTCATGATCTCATTTTGAAAGGCATTTACTTTGATTTCTCTGTTCTGAAATACATATTAAAAGGAAGTACAGAGAGCTTGGTGGGAGTTCTTGCTGACTGAAGAGAGCAGCTCTATATTCGTGATAAAGGACCTTCACTGCTTGTGGTGAACTATATTAAAATAAGTTGTTTTAAGAAAAACATGTTGAATTCTGGAGAGAAAACTCAAAAGTAGAGATGGCTTCTTGAGAGGGGACTCTGAACTGTCTAGAATGCATTTAGTATGTTGATTTATTTATCTATTTATTTATTTTTGAATATCTGTATAAGATGAACAACCAGTGCTCTTATAGCAGCACAACAGAGGACACCAAGTCTTTTAATACATTAAAGACTCAAGGAAAGCAACTGGTAGAGCTTCCAAGAAAACAGCAGAAGAGTCCTTTTTGAAGGATTAAAGTTTATGGAGGAAAGGATTTGTTATTACTAGACCTAGTACTAGTTGCATACTGTACTATTTGAGAACCTATGAAAGTTAAAATTGTTTCTTCATGGAAGCAATGGGCAAGCACAGCCCAGGGTTTTATGAGGTCTCATTTGATAAATACGTGGCACTGCCTTCAGTCTGGGTCTAACTATTTTTGGAGATAAGTTGCTGAACATAGCAGCTCAATGATTCTATGATTCCTAAGGTTAGAAGAGACATTAAAAATCATCAAGTCCAACCACAATCTGACCATGCTGCCCTAACTCTAACAGCCCTCTGCTAAATCATGTCCCTGAGCACCGCATCCAAACGGTTTCTAAACACATTCAGGGGTGGTGACTCAACCACCTCCCTGGGGACCTATTCCAGTGCTTAACAACCCTTTCTGTAAAGATATTTTTTCAGATGTCCAACCTAAACTTACCCTGGTGCAACATGAGGCCATTGGACTCAACTGAATTCTGTTTCTGCGGCCACCTGTTGTAGTGAGCCTTGGAGCATCAATCTTGAGAAAAATGTGGGACCAGGCCATGAATTTCAAAGCACTCAAAATTGCTAGTAAAGCAGGTTGTGTGTTAAAGCTGGTAGTCCTTCAGGCATTTATAAATGCTTTGTCTTAAGGCCTTCAAAGCTGGAAAACTCCTCCTTCTTCAGTTTGTCTCCTTTTGCCTCTTGCTTCTTTTTGCACAAAATTGATCATCTGTTAAGATTCCAAAGCAAAAGGCAAAGCTGGATGACTTCATAATGATAATGGTCTGGGCTGAGCATAGCAACATCTCTGCCTTTACTATGTCTAATGAGGGTTGGAAACAAGTGTGGGAAAATAGTCACCTCAGTTCATTTGCACAGTTCTCACTTCGATAATCTATCAACCCCAATTAACACAGAGCATTAATGACTGGGCTGCAGGAACTACAGAATGAAATACCATTAAAATCACTTATATTAACAATCTCTCTCTAAGTGAAATGGGTGTATGCATCATCCATCAGGTCTATTGATCTAAGTCAGTCTCAAGCACTCTTTTGATTTGAATTATTGACAGTTTTAATGGACTGATACTGTTGGAAGTCAGTAGGGTACTGGTGATGACGCATCCATAGAAGGAGCCCAATAATAACTTGAATACCATTGAATCAATAGCAGAATTGTCAGTGAAAAAGTACTGTGTTTTTCAGGTTTTGACAGTGCTGAAGGCATGTATGATGTGAACCACTAGTGAAAAAGATCATTCCTATTGTAGAGGCAGGGTGCTTTGTTATAGCAACAGCACCAGAAGTGGTTTTGATGTGTAGGTTAATGTAGAGAGAAATTATTAATTGTATAAATGTGTCATGGCAACAGGTAGTGTGCCTCTATGCTTTCTTTTCTTCTTCTTCTTTCTTTTTTCTTTTTCATTTCTTTTTTTTTTTTTTATTACCCTTTTGGATGCTTTTGTTTCTTACCCTTTTCCATTTTCCACTAACAGGCATGTTCATTATAGCAAAAGAACCTCTGCCTTATGAATGGCAGAAGTTTCTTCTCAACAATATCTCTGTGCAATTACTTTATGGCAATAACATTTGAGATAATAAACTAGGTTTAGTCCTGATGAAAGCAGATGTGGTTACACTGGAAGTAAACATAGTTATGCGTTCAAGAGATAAATAAAATAGAAGTCTCAGCTTTGCAAGAGACCCAAATAACCTTTTAGTACAGTTATAATGCTCTGCTATTAAAATCAATGAGTAGAGCATAACAGTGATAAAGTTTAATTGAAATAAGGTACTATTGCTGCTTTAGATGTTTTATTGATTTGTGGTCTCTTGGTAGGATAGACAGTGGAAGAACTGGGAGGACTATTACAGGCTTCTGTTTTGAGGATTTTTAAAATTTATTTTATTCAGATCCACACGCCTTTCCTGCTAAATGCACCTTGTTATTTTCTATTAGTTGACATCAGCTAAATAGTCTACCTAGAAAATAAAAATGAACACTCATCAGATATGGAGTAGGTAATAGAAATGCCTTGGGGAGTGTACCATATGAAGAGAAGATAATAAGAACCATATCCTAGGTGGATGAGGAATGATCACCTATCGTGTGTGCAAGAGATACTTGCAGATAGCTATTAAAGGACAAAGTCACTGAAGCTGTATCATTTCTCCCAAGTGTGTATCGCCCTTTGAGCCTCAGGCTCACCAGAAGCTACTTACCTGTTTGGAAAGATGTATTATATTCTCCCTGTGACATAGTCCTCAATGCTGTTGTTCAGTATTCAGTTAACTCTTTGAGATACTTTTTGGATAAATATTAAAAGTTGTTTTGTTGTGTTTTTTTTTTTTTTTTTTTTTTGTTTTCATTCTTACCAATAATCTCTGGTCTATGATTGCAGAAAGACAGCCTCTGCCTAATGACCAGGCTGCGCCAGATTTTGTCAACTGGACAGTAACAGTGAGCAGTCCTTCCAGTTCAGGTAGAATTAGGTGGGCTGGTTCACATTGTTTTTTGTGATGGAAGGGACTTTGAGGAAGGCAGAAATCTTTATGCTAGGTGCTGATGAGCAGCTGGGGTGGGCAGGCAGGGAGGAGGTTCTAGTTTCCCCTGGCATGACTAGCAGTAGAAATGCACATTTATCTGCTTTCTTTGTATCAGTTACAAACAGCTTCACTTACTTGCTGTTCTTCCCCTCAAAATGGGGAAATGACTACATTGGTTCAAATTTGTCTCCTGAGTATCAATCTGAAAATAAATTAGGTCCTTAGCACTTACATATAAGCATACAGAAACTGAATGATTGTAGCAGTACCTCAAATTTTAGTGCTAGTATTCTACCAAATGCTTATTTTTACTTATTCTGTAACATTCTGACCTAGAGAAATGGATTAGGTATGTATACATGTAGGTCACTCAGAAAGTGATGCCTCCTGTTTATTTCCATGGAAAATACAGCAGATACAAAGAGCGCAATAATGGTTTTTGACAGAGCAAATTCTCAGCTGCAAAACACTATTTTTCAACACAATTGCCACCATTAGCTGTGTATTTTCACCTGTGATGAACAAGAGCCTGCATGCTGTTCTCATTTTATTTATTTTTTTAAATTTGCACTCACTGACATGACTAACTGTTTCACAGCTGCTGTGACAGCATTACTGCTGAAATGTACCACCCACCACTTCACTATGCTCTCAGCCGCTATTTGGTCTCCAGAAGCATTCAGCAAGTGTCAATGAATGTCAGTAGGTGCAGATTTTTCCAGGGAGAAATTAAATTCCATCCCTTTCTTTTCGTATACACTTCCATGTCAGACACCGTTTTGTCAGACTGCCCCTGCCACTTGTCACAAGGCAACAAACCACTACTGCAGTAATACAAACATCTGTCTCGGATGTAATTGGCTAACATAATAAACTAGGAGGTATTAGTTTTGAAGCAGCCCTCATAGATTAGCACAGGAGATGGACCTAGCTCACAAACAAGCCAACCATGTGTGAGGGTTGCCGGTTCATTTCCACCTCGTCTAAACGACTTGTAGGAGAGTAGGTCTAGCCATGCCAAAGGAGAGCTAGAGGTATAGGCTGCAATAACGCTTCCATCATGTTGAATGCAAAACTGTGCTTGTGTTTTCTTCATGCTCAGCTAAAAGTTACTTAAAGTAAAATGGGGTCGGATTCAAATATTGGTCCTACCTCTGCCCTCTGCAGGGCAATTATCAGGGTAAGTTGTACTGCAGAGGGTTGTTTAATTGATACAGAACTGTGCTCCTGAATTTAACAAAGTACCTTCTAATAATGAGAAAATTATTTTCTCAGAAGCACTGTGATATGCTAACCTTTTTTTGGAACCTCATGGAAGATAACTATATCTATTATAGAATCATAGTATCACCGAGGTTGGAAAAGACCTACGAGATCAGCTAGTCCAACTGTCTATATATCAAAACAAGCAATACAGCTCAGATGAAATTTGGGTTAGGAATGATGCATTCATAAGCATGGTAAAAAGAGGAAAAGAGAAGACGATAGATAATGGAAGACTTTTGAGTGGTTGTTGTTATAGTTGTACATAGTACACAATTGTACAAAGAAGCCAGGGAAATCTGTGTATTCACTTCATCCTCCTCTTTCTCCTTTCCTGAAGATTTGTTGTGAGTACTTGGAGAATTGGTCCTTGAGAATTCATAGAGGGAAAATCAATGTTCATGCAAAGTGGAAGATGAATACTTTTTCAACCTTTGCCTGTATGCAAGTAATGGATATGATAGATTATAACTGCCTTTATCTGTCAACTGATCTTTAAAAAGGTGTGGTTACCACAGCAACTGCCATGTGATTGCAATTTACAGCACGCCTCCCATCTTGTGTTCAATAGCCGTCTCTCTTCTTCTGCTTGGAGCCTCTGGGGTGACCTCGGTGCTTATTTGGCACTGCCTCATCTCCTGGAGAATGGACTGACTTTTGCACCTTACTGGATTTTGGTTTGGTTGAGGTATTGATAGATTGTCTGTGTGGTGACTTTGAGGTGTGAGGGTCCTCTGGTCACTTCTGTGACAAATGCTGAGTGGGATGGTTGTTGTGGGAGGTTTGCCTTTGAATGCAAGAAGAGCACCAAGTACAGAAATCAAGAAAAAATATAGTTACAGTTGATTACAGTTGGCCTAAATCACCCTACCTTCTTTTTACTGCTCTCTCAAGTTTTGATTCTTCTTAATTGCAAGGATGCTTTGTTCTGTTTTGTTTTCTGGGCTAATAAGTATACAAATATCAGATTTCATTTAATAGTGGTGGTGCAAATAAATATGTGTTCCAATCAGTGCCACGAATCCACCTGTCTGCTGAAGAACTGCAGTTCTGGCAGTGAGTAAGCAAGAGCATAATTTTGTAGGGTAATAAATCCATGAGCCATGGCGAAAGACTGTTGCTGTAGAAAATAGATACTGTAGCAAATAGCTGTTACTCATATTTCTTCAGACAGATAAAAATCATGCATGACAGATGTCCAGAGGCAATTCTTTTCTTTGGTTTTCATAACTAATTTGAGTTACAGCTTTTACTTTAACCTCTTTAATTTTCTTTTGTCCATAAGAATTTTTATTTCTTGCTAAGTAGAAAACTAATCACGTTGGTTGAGTTTTCAGAAATATGCACTTTAATGAAATCAAAGAAATACCTTGAGGTTGTGAGATTTTAGGCATCTGTTGTTGTACCTCAGTAAAGCGTAAACAATTGAAGGGAAAGATGAGGGGAAGCCTTCTGGAAGAGTGTAAGAGGCTCTGCCCCATTTCATTCTCTCTTGCCCGAAGTAGCAAGTGGCACCTTTAAGTCCCTTTGGCATACCTGGGTAAACCTCTAATTGGAACTGCCTTGTATTTTCTACAGCTCTGACAGCAATTAATAGTTTCTTCAAAAATATGCATATCTTCTGAGATAAGCAAAACCTAAGAACCTAAATATAAAGGAATAAGAAAAAGAATGAACAGATTTGTGAGCAAACAGTGGACAAGTGACTTAAGTGGATTCAGAGAGATATAAACAATCTTACAAATCTCTTATGCCAGCCAGTCCCTTCAGAGAGTAAAAGTACAGAATGGTAATTATCGAAGCTTTCTTTCTGTCTTTCTACTTAGCTTTTCACATGAGCAAAGTAGAAGGGATATGCACATTAATAAAGCAACATCAAAGGAGAACAACCCAGCTGGAAAGTAAAGGACTTTCACAATGCTATGTAAAGGAACATAAGGAAGTCAGCTTAATAGCACAGATACTGTGTGATGTGGAATTAACTGTACCGAAACATCTGGGGAATACTTGGATGTGGCATAAACATGGGGCTGCTACATAAAATATAAATCTCCTGGGCCTCCTTATCTCATTACTGGTTTACATTTCACATGTAGCACTAATAATTTGACAAGCAGTGTGGTAACAGAAGGTTTCTTACGTAGTTCATATCTGTTGGGGCATGAGAAACTAGGGAGAAATTAGACTAATTTTGTGGGCTTTAATGTTAAAGGCTTTCTGCCAGCTTTTTGCATATTTGCTTGGAAAATACTTTAGTTTTTAAGAGTATTGTTAGGATACTGTTAGAGCAAATTCCTACATAGTTAAAGGGGAGGAAAGCAATTGGCTTTTTACGCATTTTCCACTCCATAAATATATACTGTCATGTTCATATACTACAAGATATTTATATAACACAATATTATTCACACCTTATGCAACAGTTATTTTTCACAATCTGAAGGCAGTGAATATAAAGTGGAGCCAACTCTTCAGTACTTTGGGAAGGAAAAGAATAGGATTTCGTGTTGTCTTATATCATACCAGTAGGTCCTCTTACACAGTAGGGCAACCCATGGGCATGCAGCACTAAAGAGGGTCACCTGCCCAAGTAAGAAGTGAAAAGAGTCTTGCTGACTCTGATCCTTTTCCAAAGGAATATATAACTTAAATAATTTGGTTGTTTCCAACAGTATCTCTAAAATTAAAAAATTAAAAAATCTTGGACTCTGTAGTTGCACCCTTCAGAAAAGAAGAGAGAGGGGGAAGGGGCATCCAAAATCTAAAGTTTTTATGAAAAATTTACTCAAGATTGAAAGGGAAAAAAATTAGCAAATGAAACTCTAAAGCATTTTTTTTTTTTTTTTTTAAATAGCCCTGTGTGTTTAGATGAAAGTCTCTTTAAGGGCCAGTAGAGCTTGTTGTCACAAGTGAGACTGTAAGCATTTCTAATATCCACATAACAAGATATCTCTCAGTTTGAAGTAAATACAGCAACAGACTTTTAAGCCTGTTATTTGGCTCTCAAAGATCAGTATCATTTCTATGGAGACTATGACTGTATTTTCTCCTTAAGATTATTTTAACAATGTACGCTGTGTTCATTTCAGTTGAAATACATAAATGGTTTTCTTTTTGGACAATTTTTTTTTTATTTTTTGCTTTTCTTAACGGCTTAATTTGTCCTTGAAACACTTATTGCAATGCCTGAGAAAGGTGCAGTTTCTAAGCCTTTTAATATCGTAATTTCTGCCAATACAAAACGTTCTTTCTGAAGTATTAATGTCTTTTGACATAACTCTCACCCATTTGGCTTCTGTGAAAATTGTTTGAAACTCTTAACTTTGATTAACACTGCATAACTTTTTATCTGGGTCATTGAATTGAAGGCAGAGTCTCAAACCTCTCTTACACACTTTTATTCTATAGCAGTCAATTTAAAACAAAAGGAACAATAGAAAGAATAACTGTGGTTGATTCTAAAAAAAAAAAAAAAAGTGTCCTTTCAAGACTGTAAATTAAACTGATTCATTATATGATGATGTGGAACTTTGAACAGTGATATACTGAGATGTTTGCACGTGCTTGGGTAACACTGGATTTGGATTGCTCTATGGCAATACGAAACTGATCTGAAACATTAGGATAGTCTAGAGTAATTTTTCTATGTTCTGAAAAGTAGACTTTTTTTTAAACTCTCAGCTTTAAATCTTTTTCGGGGGGAATTATGCTAATGAGGAGACATTTCAGAGTTTACTGCATGTCTATCTTCTAATCTTCTAATTATCTTCTAGTGTTGGAGGTCATAGAACCAATCATACAGAGTCATAGAATGGCTTAAGCTAGATCCCTCAGCGTTTCTTTATTACAGAGGTGCTCCAGCCCTCTTAGAATCTTTGTGATCTTCTTCTGGATCTACTCCACCAGCTCCGCATCCTTCCTGGACTAGGGCCCCTAGGCCTGGACACAGTATTCCAAATGGGGTCCCACAAAGGTTGAGTAAGAGGATCAATTCCCTCCCTCTCTCTTCTGGCCATCCTTCTCCTAATGCAGCCCACGGTACAGTTGGCTTTCCAGGGTGTAAGCACACACTTTCTCATGTCCTGCTTTTCATCCGTCAGGATTCTCAAGTCCTTTTCTGTAGGACTGCTCTCAAGTTCTCCCAATCTGTACTCATGTCTGGGACTGCCCAAACCCAAGTGCAGCACCTTGTACTTGGCCTTGTTAAACCTCATTAGATTCTCATGTGCCCAATTCTCAAGCACATCCTGGTCCTTCTGGATGTTGTCTTTCCCTTCTGTTGTGTCAGCTGTGTTACTCAGCTTGGTGTCATCAGCAAACTTTCTGAGAATACACTCAATCCCACTGTTTATGTGCCTGGTCTAGTTTTAAATGGGGAGGTTGGTGGCACTGCATGTGTCAGGGGGTTGGAGATTCGTGATCCTTGAGGCCCCTTCCAATGCTGGCCATTCTGTGATTCTATGTCACTGATAAAGATGATGAGGAGCTCTAGTCCCAAGACAGATGCCTGGGAACACCAGTCATGACCAGCCTCCTCCTGGATGTAAAGCCAGTGACAGCAACCTTCTGGATATGACTGTCCAACCTATTTTTTGTTCATCTGTCCAGCCTTCAAATTCATCTCTCTTCAACTCAGAGATAAGGGTGTGGTGCAGAGCTATGTCAAAAGCCTTGCACAAGTCTAGGTAGATGATACCAGTTCTCTTCCTTTGCCCACTGATGCTGTCATCTCAGAAGGCCATGATATGAATGAAGTGTTTGGATCTAGGTTTTACTAGGATTAAATCTCTTTTTGTTTCATTTCTATTGAGTGATCTCATTACTTTAATTGTGTACCTATGGGCACCTAAATCAAAGACCCTGGAGCTCTGACTTCCCTCCCTCGAGAAGCTGAAGCAATCTATGCATTTCAGAATACCTTAATTCAATGTCATTGTATGGCAAATCAGCTAATCATTCTGTACTTCAATTAATTCCTTCATAAAATGTCACACACAGCTCCCAGGGTGTCACAAAGCTCAACAGATACTAATTAAACACTCTGTGAATTCCTTATGGTCAGAATATAGCTTCTGTCCAGCACAGTGCACTTTAGCCTCATATCTCAAATCTTCAGGGTATTTGGTTCTAGGCTAAAAGCTATCTGCAGTCATTCGTATCTGGTGTTTTTTGAGGTCTTTCTTGTTTTTGTGGTAGCTCCCATGAAGTGAGAACATTTTTAGCTCCTAGGTCATCATTAGGTCTTGCTTTTTGTGTGCAACTTTGTGTTTTTGAATAGAAAACTTCCCAAGTATTAGGGATTTTAATGTGGAAAACTGTGAATATCTGCTAAAGATACTGAGCTAAGAAATCCAATGATGGGCAATCATCACTGATGACACACAAAGTCCTGCTAAGGACTTCTCTCCTTGGGATGTTAATGCATTTTAATCAAAGGGTTTGTGATGCAGAGAGAGCCACTAAGAGTCACAAGAAGGAGGCAAATACTATCATAACTCTTTGCTGCATTCTTGCTCCTCTTAGGTACAACAAACAGGAAGAGTATTATTCCACCTAATAATGGGTGGTTTCTACTTCCTTTTTCAAGTCAACCATTTTCAAAAACAACAATTTCAGCAAGATACTTTGTACCTGCGTTAATTCAGGAGTCTTTTTGCTCAGTTTATAGCTTTTCCCCAGCTGTATCTTGCAGCTTTCACAGCCTTAAACTGTCTTAGCATTAACCCAGCTATTTTGTTTAATGTGATGTTTCTTGCAATCGGAGACCTGAGAAAGCTGCATATAGCTTTGAGAGACAGGAAGCAAGAAAATGATACAGTAGGATGCTCACTGTAATACTACTTGTCAAATGAGTCTGAGATGACATGTCTGGCAGGCATAGTTTAATATTTTTTTCCTTGTACACTTATCAAAGAGGCAAAAAAAAAAAAAGTTCCTGTCTAATCTGGGGATTATGGGAATTACAATATGTTTTGTAATTTAGCTTGATGTGTATTTTTACTCTCCTTGCATCTGACAAGCATGCTAGAGACCTTAAGCCAGGTTCACGTTCTTTGAAATCAGATTGCGGCAGGAATAAATTGGACCTATTTCTTTTTTCCCCTAGCACACTCATTCTACCATTTTATATGCTAGGAGGCTGGTTAATTTTCTTCATTATTATGGAGTGTCATGTTAAAATTTGTATCTGTACCTGGCTATTTGAACACCAAACCCTTTGCCTGCTGCTCAGCAGCAGCAGCAAGTATTGCTTTAGTACAGATTGTCTGTCAATTATTTCCTTCCTAAATATTAGTAAAACATCAGTCAGGTCACCAGATGTAACGCAAGTGCTGAATAACTGTGTTCCTTACTTTCTGCTGAAGTTGTAGTGCAGTTGTGTGTTTCAGATGTGTAATCAGAGCCTTCAGGTTTGTGAGCATGGTTGTTGTTGAAGAGGGGAAAACGTTGTTTGAGTAGGAACCTACTTTAGTAAATAAAGAAACTCCTGTTTCTTTCATTAATTTTTAATTAAAAGCAAGTATTGTGGATAAGTAGTAAGAAAGCATAAATGATGTACTTTTTGTTTCTGGGTTTGGATATTCATCTTTTTATTTGGCCAGGAAAATATCTATATTATTTGTGTGACATTTACTCAAAGGAAAACATTTCTTGCTTTATTAAGGAGCTGTACTTTTTTGAGCATTCCTTATTAGAGATACTGAATACAATTGAAGTGATAAGTCTATAGTAATAAATCAGAAAACCACCTTTCAAGAACCGTAAACTGATCTTCTGATCACAGGTCAAATTCTTTCATTCAGTTGATCTTTTCATGTTATGTAGTGTATCTTATTCCTTTAAGAATATCTGGATGCCTTTAGAAATTAACATCCACTTGGGTGTAAATTCATCACCCAACTCTAGGTGCAGATATTAATGCATGTCTTCTCTTATACAATTAACATTCTACTCACATGTGAGGAACATTTCCAGTGGAAGAAGTATAAAGACCGTGTGAACAGAATTGAGAGTTCCTGTGGGGGAAAAAAAAAAAAACAACGTCACTTGAATCACTAGCAGCTAAACTGGTATTTATTTATCTAAACTCAGCGCTGCTGTGCAGCCCAATTTGTCCAACCTCCCCTGTATCTCTTCCTTTCTATTGCGTCACCACTTCATGTTTGCCCAGCAGCTCCTAGGCTTTGCCTTCACTACAGCTGTAAAACTGCAAGCTGCTGTCACCTGGGCTCCCCTTTGAATCATGCCAGACATCCTCTTCACAACATTTCAGACAGCCAAAGGATAAGGATGAAATGCTGGTTAAAAAAACACAACCTACTGACTAGCTCTGTCCCTGAGCAGTGTGTCACCTGCTCTTGCTTTTTCGGTACTGAAGCATTTTGTGGACTTAAGAAGTGCATAGGAAATTTTCTGTTCTGTTGTAGGGCATGTGGTATGTATGTCTGGATGATGGTGGCTGTTATACATGCCTTTGTTAGCATCAGAGTGATTAGGTTGGTGGGGGTTTCTGAAGCTCCCTCCTGTCCCCACATTGGCATTGCCTTGTTACTAGCAGTGGTGTTCTTAAGAAAATTAGAGATGTAAGCTAGCATTTCCTCAAGAGAAATGACTTTTGTGCTCATTTGCGTGTTGACTATTTCACAGCTTAAGTTTTTCACTCAGCACACAAGTGGTTAAAGGATCTTATTTTCCCCCTTCTGCTTCATGTTTTGCAAGGCTTTCCTTGAGTGTGTTCTCAGGATATGCGATACAACTGGCTTACTTAGTTGTAGCAGCTGGAAAACAGAAATGAGGCAAAGTCTCAAGTAGGGACCCATGTGGTTAGCATGTCCAAGATTTGCTCAGTTCTGAGTAAAATGCTCAGTATAGGCAGATACTGACAGACTGCTGGGAACTCCATAGTAGACATTGATTGAGAAGTGCTGCTGAGAACTTAACGGCAAAGTTCTTTTGGGTATCTAGCCACGGAGTGGGCTATGTTGACAAAAGTAGAGTAAGTTTCACCTTTTAGAATATCTGAAGATGAATGGAATTCTATAAGCTGTCATCTAAATTAAATTTGAACCTGGGATTTCTATTATGTTATCAGAGATGCATTTAATCTGTTTTAAGTCTTTGTGCGGCCTTGAGTTGTCGAGCTCCTTATGATAAGGAACAGTGATTAGTGCATGAGCTGGAGCAGAGTGGGAAGCTGGCTTCTGAATCTTTGCTAATGAAATAAAATATTGGACCTGCTCCTGTGAGTGAATTCATTTTCCTTACTCTCTCCAAAAAAACTATCTTTAATCTAATAAATTTCCTTCTGTCATTCACACTTCTTCTGAGTCACAGCATTGCAGGCAAGTTATTTAAAAATTAAAAAAACAACTCTATACCATAGAATGTAATGTGAATCTTCAAAATTTGTTTGAGCATTTCAATTTCAAGTTTAGACCTCACAACAGAACAGATGAGGAAAGATGATCATAAGTAAAATAAAATATGCAGTCTCCATGTATTGCTGAAAATGGGAAATGTATTTCTTTTGTGATTACTTTAATGTATAAGCTGTTGACTCCTGTGTGTGTGAGACAAGAGACGGAAGATAGAAATTTTTATCGCAGATATCCATCATTGCCTACTTGATTAGAGTATTCAGAAATATCTTTATAAATAGCACCTTATCTCCTTGTTACATAAGTAACCTACGTTTCCAGAAAGAGGATCTATTTCAGGTAGTAGATTCATTTTAACTGCTATATTATTTCTTTAAATGAAAGCTACTTGTAGTTGATATGCTTAGCTGAGGAAAGGGATCCTTCCTGTAACTGTGCAAAATCATTTTGTAGAGGTGTTCTGAAATGACTAAGCTTGAAGATATGCTTGCCTGGGCAAGGTGATCCTGTAGGGGCTGTTAAAACCCTTCCCACTTGAGAAATTTGTCTAAGTTGGACCAAAGCAAGTAGTAGTATGTCCCTGTGCTTAGAAAATCACCACATGATCCTTACACATGTGCATATGGCTTGTTCTAAATATTGTGTTGCAAGAGCTCTGATTTTGTTCCATACTGTAAGTTGCCACACATCTGCTGACCAGGGGAACCTGCCTGGAATCATTTCTTGAGGGCTTGCAGCTTATTCCTCCTTTGCATGCTTTCCTCTCCAAATATTTAGTGGAAATAGTTCTTATAATATTCCTTAGGAGACAGAGTTATCCATCCTTAGGTACAATCCTATCTCAATTAGATTAAGTCCTGCAGTAAACTGTCATGGAGAAAACTAGAGAAACTGTCCTGGAGACAAAAAGCAGATCTTGGTTCTTTGCACACCCACGTGAAGATTTTGGTCATGGGTCTATACTGATGTTCTTATTTCTACCTTCTTTGTACTACTAAATTACTACATTATTTTCTGTATGGTTCCTTAAGTTCACAAACTTGGGTTGGCCTGGTAGGTTTAGGTTGGTTAGGTCTAGGCTGTTTGGGAACAGGGGAACAGAATTCCAACTCTTTTTATAGGAGAGGTATGTTGAGTTTGGAATTTATATGTCTTGAACAAGAGTGCAAAATTCCATGATATTTTATTAATGCAGTTCTATCTTAATCATAATTTTTAAAAACACTTTTTTTCATTACTTAGCATAGCCTCGCCAGCCTCTAGTTCCCTGGATCTTCTTTTCCTCTCTTTGTTGTAAATGGAAGTAATGTGTTGTTTTTTCTTTGTGGGTGAAAAATGTCTTTCTCTGTTTTGCTTGAATTAACTTGTAATATGCATGTGCTCTGAAAGTGTAAATATCAGGCAGCATTTTTTTTCTTTGGGTATGCACTGATTTGACAAAAGTTTCTTGGAAATAAAATTTCTTACTGCTCTTTGTTAAATATTTTAATGCTATTGTACAGAGATAATTTGAAGATAATTCCCTGAATAGGAAATCTGGTGAAGTTATTCATGTGTGTGTATATATATTATGTATATGTATGCATTGAGAGGTTAGAAAATACTATTCTGTATTCTGTAAGAGCTTCCTTATGTTACAGTGGTTTCAAGATTGCTATTCCCATAATTATTATTTGAGAAAACCAAAGTTCCAGAGCTTTATACCCATCCTACTAATGCTCCTTCTGAAATGTGCTTGACTTCATGCCAGCTGGTACTAGGGTTTCATTGGTTCTGAGACCGTCTTTCTCTGAAGAAAAAATATTGAATCAAGACATAGGCCTGAGGAGAACAAAACAAAAGGTGAAATAGGGGCAGATAAGAAGTAGAAGGGAATGCTAGCTCAATTTCAGTGATGAATTACTGAAAGTTGCCTCTAATTACTCCTTTAAGCATTCACGCAAGTGCTTAGCTCAGGTACTGGCTTCCCAGTTGGCCTCTCTTCCTGCATTTCAACTTGCAAAGCTCATCTGCTGCCAAAACAATTTGTCTTTGTAGTTTCGGTATTGCTTTACACACGACTGCTCTTTCAAGCTAGGTTAAGCTGAGCTGAAGCTAGTCAAATCAGGAGCGATGATGCATCTTAAAGGACTTCATCTAATACTGTGAGCTTTTAGAACTCACATTTTGGTGGCAGTGTTGCTATGATATCTATCAAGCAAAATTTTTGATGCCGTTAGTCTCTTGGTCTTTCAAAGCTCACCTTATCCTGCAGTAGAAACCAGCATCCTGAATGAGCTTTCTGTTAGTACCTGAAAAACCATCAAAATTCTTAAGCGTTTCTGAGAGTAGAAGCTGTAGTCATTGTCCATAGACGGCACTAAGTCCATTCTATTGTGACAGCAGACAATGATGTCTTAAATACGCTGAAGGAAAAAGATCATTACTTTAATTCTCCCTCATCTGCTCATTGCAAACTCCAAATGGAAGATCTTTTGGTGTGCAAAATAAATCTCTTCTGCCAGACATCAGTCAGTGAGTTTTTAGTACAAAGAAATGAATGCAAATAGCACTAGCATTCTGCAATGGCCTCTGATTTGCTATGCAGAACTTTAGCAGACAATCCTTTGTAAAATCTTGAAATATATATTTTTTTTCACATTAAAATGACTGAGTTCTCTCTACTTGTAAGCATAGTGTTTTGTTTCCTTTGTTTTTGACTTATCTACATGCCTTCAGAATAAGAAGAAAAGAATTGAAACAGTACGGCAAAGCAATGGTTTCAGGCATGCTGCCACTATAAAACATACATCTAAGCACAGTCTTTTCCTTTGTTGAGATGTGAGTTTTCTGCATTGCTACATGGGTGGGAAAAACATCTTTAAAATACAAAATGCACTATTCTATTATCACAATAATTTCAAATTGGGAGCAGGTTGTCAGGGCGGGCTTAATTTTCAGCTGCTGCATAAAATACATTTTTTAGCATTTATTAAGAATGCATTAAAAACTCAATAAGATTTTTAAGCTGAGAAAACATTTTGAAACAGTGTCATGAGTTGAATTCAATGTCCTTGGCTGGGTAGAGAGAGAAAGAGATTTCTCAAGTTGTCGTTAAAATACGAGTCTGTCTGCTTATGTGATGAATGAATGGCAAGGACTAGAAGGAAGAACAGAAAGCTGAAGGGAACCTCTGAAATGCTACAGACACGGTACAGGGCTTGCATATGCTCTGGCTTTATTTCTCTTGCTGAAAGACCATCCAGTACAGTCACATTTCTTTTCTGACAGCAGCTCAAGTGGAACATCATCTTCTTCCCAGTGCTGGGCCAAGGCCAGTGGTCATCTCTGTAGTAGCTTCTAGAAGCTGCCTGAGGGTGGTGGATTGGATTGAACAGGAAGGAAGTGCTTGCATGGGCCTCTTCGGTCCCTGCATCTAGCTCTCTCCCGTGGAAAGACCCTACATTTTACTGTGCCCGTGGTCCTGCTCAAATCCAAGTTTGCCTTTAAAAATTATCACAAAGAAATTGTGTGTAGAGATTTAGACTATTTCACTCTGCCGTGAGTCAGAAGCATCTCTGCATGTGCAGGTTGACTGCATACTGGTGTTGTCTTTATTACTGCTGTGGAGATTATGCAGATCAGAGCCAAAGGACTGTTATAGGGCAGACATAAGAAATCTATGAAGGAGATTTTTTTAAAGCCTGAACAAACAAAATGAAAGCTGTTTTCCTGATCCCATGTTAACTATATTAAATTTGCACTGTTTTCATGGTCATTTTAGGCATGTTTGAGGGAATACAGCGGGAATACATACTTTCATCCACCTCAATCAGACTTTTAAAAACTCTCCTACTGAGCCTTAATACCAAAGTGGAACTTTGGTGTCTAAAATGCTCCTAGTTTTAGTGATATCAGATGTTTTGCAGGCCCTGGCAAGGCTACGAAATGATTCCACTGCAGCTAAAACTTCTGTGCTTCTGCGAGTGGATTCACTTATCTGAAGTAATACAGATAAAGAAAACATAGGCCAGCTGATAGCTGATACATTAAAAATAGCCTCAGCAAAAACAGTTTAGTGTATGAGGATATAAGGATGTATTGGTTGGGAATGACAGTGGGAGGTACAAGGATAATACTGTGTGTATGTATTTTCACAGATTATTAGCTGATTATTCTTGATGTTTATCTGGGGTTTCCCTGAGAAGAGGAAACTTTTAGGAGAGATCATGTTGCAGGTACCAGTGCTGTAATAAGCCCACTGAGTTCTTTTAAATGGAATGTGCATGAAGAGAAAGACGGAAGGGAGCTTTGCTTTTAAGTTGTGATTTCTTAAACAAAGTACCAACGTAATAGGGAGAACTGATTGAATTTAGCCAACTATTATGTCACCATAGCAACCATACATGATGGTTCCACGCTGGATATTTATTTATTTATTTATTTATTTATTTTTTAAGGGATAAAAATGTTGTTTCTGTTTCTCTGGGGAAATAATCTGGCAAATCCGCCAGGATCTTGCATTTAAAGAAAGAGTTAGCCTTGCTTTGTTTTAAATATCACAATGTGGCTAAAAGATGTGGATGCTTTTTGCACTGCATTGGCATAGTTTCCTAAATAACCATATGTTATCTTCAGCAGGAGTGTAGGGAAAGCAGAACAATTGTCCAAGGCCTAGCCAAAAAAAAATATCTTGGCAGTTGTTGCTATTATTATTTTTAATTTTTACACTTAAAGATCCTGGGCTTAAAATAATGATCACCTAGGATGGACTCTTTCTCTGACTTGGCACCTTCTATTTGGTTAGGTCAAAAATTAGCAGCTAAGTTGTTCTTTTAATAATGTGATAAATAAATGGAATAACTATTTTGCTGATGTGCCTACTGCTGGAGAAAACTGAGGAGGTATCAAGAGCCAGAAGATAACCCTGTCAGCTAATCAAGTGGAAGCGTCTTACACAATTGGATTTTTTTTAATTGAGGAAACTGCCTAAAAAACTGTGTAATAAAACTTTTGGCCTGTGATCAGTATGAGACAATTTCACACGCCTATTTATTGTCTATTTTTGTGTGACAAATTCTGTTCTCACTGGTGGCAGCATGCTACAGTTTCTTACAGTATTATAATAAGTTTGTCTAAGGCTAAGAAAAATTTTAATACAAAACAATGACCACTCAATAAATTGCATTTCTCTTCTAGAGAGATAGTAAGCCTTTAGCAGTTACTTTTGGAAGGAAGAAGGAATCACTTATAGATTTGATGTTAGTATACACATATATAGTTGTATATGAGTTTTACTGCAGTCAGAAAGGACAGATGCTCCTTTTTCTCCTCTGAACACACTGTTATAAGGCTTTCCAAGTTGTATTTGTGAAGAACAAAGTGGGAGAATAACTCAGCAGTGAAAGCAGGGAAGACACTATTCCAAGAACAAGAGTAAGACTTTTAGGGGTACTGCAGACTCCCCCAGCACTGATACATGCTGCCCAGACTTCCCTGAGCAAGAAACAGTTGTGTTGGGAGCAAAGGGAAAGTGCACTGCTGCTGCTGTGCTACAGGGTCTGTTGCTTCCAGGCTTTGCGTCACAGCACTATCATGTTGATACTCTCCTCCTGTAAAGTTTGGTGAGGCAGGAGGTACAGAGGGGAGCTCTGCTTTAAGCCACATGGCACAGGCAACGCCTGTGTGACCTTGGACATGGTGTTAGCTGGGCTGATCAACAAAGATGACTGCTGATCCTCATTTGAAATTAGAAGATGCTTTCTCCTTCTGGGAAATAAGCCATTGTAGGGACAGCAAAGGGTCACAAGTCCAGACAAGCCTTAATGTTGTCTCTTTCCTTCAGAATCTTCCTTAATAAAACATTAATACTAATAACAGGCTCCAGCAGTGAGTCGGAGAAAAGCCAGTCCCCAAAGCTTTGTATCCTCTTTCAAAACACTGCTTTCCTCTTTGAATGATGGATTACTGCCGAACATGCCTGACAGCGCTACCTAGCAGTGAACTGATGATACCATTTTCCCACAATTAGTTCAAGTGTTGCAGCAAGGCTGACCTGGCTAATTAACGTGAAATAGCATTCAAATTACTACAAGTGCGTTAGCTGTCTCTTTGTTGTTTTTCGTTTACTGACAGAAAAATCTCTGAAAACACGGATTTTGGCAGGATAGTTTAAAGAGCACAATAAATCTGGTTGCAGGTTGCAGAAAGGCCAACTGCTGCTCTTGCGGCCATACTGAGCCAGAGCTGGCCTATTTTAGCTCTCTTTCAGCAGCATTTTAGCTTCCCTGAAGGTGTGACGTCAACTGTTATTAATAGACAAATTGTCTAACATCTTATAAAAGCCATGTATTTCCTTGGATTATGCTCTTTTACTATGAAGTTTCCACAGGGGAGAATTTAGGATATACACTTAGAGGTGCAGCTATGGGAAGGAAAATAGTGCATGTGAGGGGAAGGGAAAGCAATGGATGTTTATAGCTCCTGTATACATAACACATGTGACTTCATACTTTCCACTTTTCCTGAAGTAGTGTAATGGGACTTTTTTTTTTTGCTTATATTTTAATACTGTAAAAACTATGCAGTAAGCTAGAGATGATGGCTGTAGTTGTTTTGCTTGCTTGCCCAAGGAGGAATATTGATTTCCTTCCTTTGTTCAACACGTGCATACAGCTGAAGAGAGCTTATAAGTAGGAGGGGAAACGACTTTTTGCATGGTCTGACAGTGATAGGGGCAATGGCATTAAAGTAAAAGATAGGAAACTTAAGTTAGTTGTTAGAAATAAATTCTTTATTTAAAGGGCAGTGAGGCGCTGGCACAGCTGCCCAGAGAAGCTGTGGTGCCCCATCTGCCCCATCCCTGGAGGCAAATCAAGGCCAGGTTGGATGGGGCCCTGGGCAGCTGAGCTGCTGGGGGGCAGCCCTGCCCATGGCATGGGGTGGGACTGGATGGAATTCAAATCTCTTCCAGCTTAAGCCATTCTGTTGTTCTCTAGAGCAAAGCATTGGATTTGGAAAAAGATTTTGTGTTGTTTAACTGATGTAAGTCTTAGGTGATAATATACTGACAGATATGAAACAAGGTGAGATGAGGAAATCATCATGTGATATTTCTCACTCTGATCCATCCATGTGGATTTTGTTGTGAATTTCTGGCAATTTTTATTTTTCACTCCCAAACAAAAACACAGAAGATGTTATAATTTAATCGATGCATTTCACAATGTGTGAATCAATAGGAATTTTTACCAAGATGAGCAAAGCTACGAAATGAGAAGAGGTGGCTGTATTGCCTTAGAAGATAAGGATGGGGACTTCATTTAATGTCAACTTTTCCATTACATCCCTAATGTCTTCCAGCTACTTTCCAAGCTACAGCAAGAAAATGGTCGATGCAATTAACTGCCAACTGCATTTACATCTCATTGTTTAGCCAGATCAATAGTTTCCCATTTGCTCTCTGTTTTCAGACACTATGATATGAATCTGTAAGAAACATGGAAAAAGAGCAAATGCCAGTGAGAGAAAGTGCAATAATACACACGTGATTGCTTCATGACAGGGTGCTTGCTATTTGCAGAATGCCATTCCTGGGGAAAAAAAAAAAAAAAAAAAAAAAAAGAAGCTATTAATCTCTTCAGGCTTTCCAGCTGTCCTTCAGTCATCTGTGTTATTCATTGTTCATTTACAGCAATGGAGATTTTGCCCATTGACTCTTTTCACATTAAAAATAGTTGTTTTTTTTTAAACTCATCTTGCTTCTTTCCTTGATTTTCAGTAGTCTCCTTTCTCCTTGTTTAAAGACCTTCCTGTGAAGAGGTTTTTTTTACAAAATGAATTTTGATGATATCTTAAGTCAATATTAATATACTATGGACAGCTGCCCTATGAGCAATGAATTTTGCAGTATATCTTAATAGTAGTTCAAGTGCATCTTGTCTTGAATTTCCATGAGATTTGGGTTGCTAATACTTGCTATTAAGAAGAAAACGATGCTTTTTTGTAGCAATTCTTTCTAATTGTCAGCTAGGCAGTGTCCTTTAAAAAATGGGGGGGAAAGAAAAACCAGAAAAACCTTTTTAGCTTATGCATAAATGAAACTGCCTAGAAGGCTTCAAAAGTATTTTTCATCAGTAAAATCATTTTGTGTTCCCACACAATTGATATGATGCATTTCCTTATAAAGGGGAGATATTTTAAGATGGTGTCTATTTGCTTGTTTGACATTTGGTTGTGTTTTTTTTTCTCCTTTTTTTTTTTTAAGTTTCATCATGCAGAATGATAAAAAAAAAAGAATGCCCAGAAGGAAACTTTTTTTCTTTTTTTTTTTTTTTTTTTTTTTTTTTTTTTTCCTTTCTTATTTTGGCTGGACTAATCATTGAATGTATAAGGGTGATTTGCTTGTTTGCTGTCAGGCCTTGAACAATGGATTTGTCCTGAAAATAGTATTTCTCTTGAGAACATGGGCACTTTCAATAATATCAGGAAAGCCTATTCTGAGCAATGTTTAGATTGTATTAAGTGTTTAGATTGTTAGCACAGTGGTAGTGACCACAGCAACCTACGATCAGCCTGCATGAGTCTCAAAGTTGGATTTTCAAAGCTGGCTGTCAACAGTTCCTTTTGTGATGTCCACTTGACACACATGCTCTTCCTAGCTCGAGGACTGTAAGCAGCCATCTCTTGGTCGTGGTTTTTTTTGTTCTCCTGTTTTACAGCCACGGTAAGATGTCTGAGTACTGTGTGTTTATATGTGCATGTTCCAGTGTGCCCGGGTGGCAAAGAAGGCCAATGGCATCCTGGCTTGTTTCAGGAATGGTGTGGTGAGCAGGACTAGGGAAGCAACCCTGTCCCTATACTCTGTACTGGTGAGGCCTCACCTTGAGTATAGTGTTCAGTTTTGGGCACCTCAGTACAGAAGGGACATTGAGGTGCTGGAGCAAGTCCAAAGAAGGGCAGCAGGGCTTGTGAAGGGCTTGGAGAATATGCCCTACGAGGAGAGACTGAAGGAGCTGAGGTTGTTTTGTCTGGGGAAAAGGAGGCTGAGGGGAGACCTTATTGCTCTCTTTCAGTATCCAAAAGGTGCTTCCAGCAAGAGTGGGGTTGGTCTCTTCTCACTGGTGACAGGTGACAGGTCCTTTCCAACCTGAGTGATTCTATGATTCTCTCAAAAGTTCAGTTAACAAATACAAAACTTTACAGCTCATGGCAAGGATTACCTGTTCATGGAAGTGTGAAGCTTTGCTGGGTCCTCCCTCATCCATCTACAAAAGGGATGGGGAGATCAGGGATGACACAGAACCCTGGCAGGTGCCACCACCTCATGAGGCAAAACATTGGTGAGAAAGGTCCAGTGGCCTGCACCATCTAGCAGAAGCAGAGCCCATCATCTTCACCCATCTTAGCAGCCTTGCAAGTCATTGGTTCTTGTTTCTGCTACGCTCTCCATCTTGTGTTTGGTTTGTCTTACTAGTCTGCAAATGCACTGCAGCTGATATCAGACAGGCTTTGCTTTGCAGCAGGTGCTGAAAAGCTGAGAAACCATCTGTGATGATTTCTGTTTGATTCAGGAGACCCCAAAGTGGGCTGTAATAGGGCTCTGTGCATTTGCCATTGTTGTTTTTGGATGCCCTTTGCAGTGGGGCTCTGCAACCAGGAAGCTCCTCTCCCTAGCTTGAGCAACTTCTTCTTCAAATGGATTTTCCATGGCTACTTGAAAGGAGCAAAAGACATCAATTTTACTTAAGCTTTTTGCAGTGAGTGGGCACAACTAGGCACAATTGCAAAGAAACCTTCAGAGTGTTTAGGACTTTTGCTGCCTACTCCCATTATTAGGGCAATTAGAAACATTTAAAACCCTTGTTGCAGTGCAAAACAGCATTGCTGCTGCAAGGACACTGGTTCCCCATGCAGGAGCAAGTGGCCATGGAGACAACCTCTGGAAAGGAGGCTCCTTCACCACCACTGCCCTCCACCTTGGGGCCTCGCCTCAGCCATACCTGGCTGTAAATAACCTGCCGACATAATTAAAGGGAGGCACATGACTTGTGCATTCCCATCTTTGGCAATATCAGTAGCATCTAAAGAATTGTCTGGTGGGATTGTAGCTTCCATTTTCCTGGGGATTAGGGAGTGAGATGGGAGTTACTTTTGGATGATAACAAGGAGAAATGCGGCATTTCTGACCTCTTCAAGAACAGGTTTTTGTTTTTTTTTTTTTTGTGAAATGCTATATTTCCAAGCATTTTTTTCTCTGTGTGTTATATTTCTCCACTCACTCTCCTTTGCTTAGAGGTGCTTAGAAATGCTTGGAATGGAAATACATATGAAAAATATTTAATTGCAGCTACAGCCTCACATGGAGTATTCTGTTTAGTAAAAAGTCTGTGCAATATCTGCACATCAGAAACCACGTAGAGACATTACCCAGGCTGTTATCTCTAATCACTCAAAGATGTTTTATAACTCTAAGAATAACACTGACAGCTTTCCCTAGACTTCACCACTTACAACATTCCTTGGAATAGTGAGAAAAATATCCATTTGAGTGCCTGATGTTAAGATCTGGTGGATGTTGGCTTTAATGGCAGTCAGCATGCAGCTGTTTTCACAGTTGTTTAAAGATCATATTAAGAGTGTTGAAGAAAACTGGAACAGGAGTCAGTACGATCCAGTTTAGAATGCACAGCAATATTGTTGTACTAATTTTAATTTTGCCACAAGCAATTGTCACAGTCATAAAACTGACAGTCTGTTTGGTAGTGGGCAGCTTTCTATTTCACAGACATCTGGCAGAATCAGCAGAGGACGATTAGGTTGCCAGACTGCCGGCTGTGTGCAAGAACAAAAAATCTCAGTGCTGAGGTAGAGTGGAGAAACCAGTGAATTCTGCAACAGAGATGGGCTCAAGCACTGCAAAATGGGCTATAACTTTGAATTAAACACGTTGGTGAATGCATTGCATCTCTTAATACAAAGTTTATTGGTGCTGGAGCTATTCTGATCCTTTCGGAATACAGACAGTTCTCATATGTTTATACCTGAAAAACAGCTGAGATGTGTTTGTAGGAGGGTGGTAAATTATCTTTGCCATGAGTTTCATGTATCAGGAAGCATACAGTTGTATTGTTCTTGAACAAGACCAAGAACCAAGATCACTTGTGCTATCCTGTATTCCAGAGCAGGAAATATACCTGATGCCTTTTTCCAGATTCAGATGTATTTTCAAATGATGCAGACCACCACTGAGAAAATGTCACTTTGACACAAGAATTTCATAGGAGTTATTTTATTGCAGAGCTTTCCAGCCACTTTCGCTATCTCATTTCAATAACATGGCACATTTTATTTAAACATCATGTAAACACACATAAAAGGGGAAAATATTTTGAGCCTGCCATAGCTTTTCAAAATATTTAAATTCACAAATAATTTTTTTTTCTTCTGAATACAGAATATAATTTTTCTTCTAAATTTCTGCATCTGCTGTTCTGCCTTTACTATTTGGTGCAGTATGAGCAAGGTCCTCCCTTACCCACTCTCTGACTGAGCATCCACAGGAGGCTGCCACATGCTCCTCTGGCTTCTAGCTTCCTGTTGAGCAGTGCTATTGTCATCTAATTATTTACCACTGATGCAAATAGGCTCTGTCTCTGAGTGGGAGGCAGACCTGAGGCCTCCTTCAGGTACTGGAAATTTGCTGTAAGGTCTCCTTATAGCCTTCTCTTCTCCACACTGAAGGGACCCAGCTCTCTCAGCTTGTCTTCATAGGGGAAGTGCTCCAGCCCTCTGATCATCTTCATGGTAGATGATATCAGTTGCTCTTCCTTTATCCACTGACGCTGTAATTCCATCATAAAAGGCCACCAAGTTTGTTAGACATGACTTGCCCTTGGTGAAGCTATGTTGGTTACCACCAATCACCTCATCTTTATTTTCCATGTGCCTCAGTAGTGCCTTCAGGAGGATCTGTTCCTGCCAGGCACATGAATGAGACTAACTGGCCTGTCATTCATTCATCCTAGAGAAGAAGAGAAGGCAGCAACTAAGTTCCTTCCTGCTGATATATTGAGAAAATACAACAGGTTTCTAATATCTTCCCTCCCCCCTACACGCACACATTGTTTTGCTTGGTTACATTTTTAAACGAGCAGGAATATCTTGAACTTTGTGTTGATTTCCTGTACTGGGCACTTATCTCCAGCGCAAGCGTTTCTGTAGGTCCCTCACTGAGTTCCCTTTCAAGTGTTTCCTAAGTTTTAAGCATAAGTACTCAATTTTGTACCCTTAGTAAATTTAAAGTTCATCTCCTATGTAATTTGCAATAGTAGACTAAACTAGAATTGGAAATTTTCACCTCTATGTCACAGCACAAATAACTTCTTGAAAACACTTTGCCAGTATGAGCTATGAAAAAAGACAAACTTTCAATGTAAGGCTGCTGATGAGATGAGATGGGACTTCAGTCTCTTATTTGTCACAGAAACATCATTTTCTAAATTTCTAGGAATTTAAACAACTCTTCTCTGCCTTCATCTGCTGGTATACATGATTTTAGTATATTATCAAACTTCAGCTATTAATAGTGCAACACACACAGAAACACAAAATTCATTTGTGTATGAAAATAGATGATGATAGTGGGTTATGGGAGATAAGTCTCAGTGATATTTGCAGTGGTTATTTGCAAATACTTAAAAACATGTACCTTACTATAACAGCATCTAGATTAAAAAAACAGCTAAAAATCAATTGTCACACAAAGACAAGTATTCAAAATAAAAGTAATTGTATTTCTTCTGTAGTTACAGAAATTAAATTAGCTTAACCTCTGATGTTTTTGTGATTTAATATTCTATGGGCAACCCAGATGCTAACGCTAATGTTTTGAACACTGTGAAGAATACAGTATATGCAAAACCAAAAACAAAAAACAGTGGGGCACGCTTCCATCTCTTCTTCCCTTTCCCCCACGTGCTCTTTTTTGTTCAGTCCCAGATAAAAAGTAAAGAAGAACCGAGGCTTTCTGTGTTGGCATTGTGAATAGCTCAGCTACAAAATACTCTTGTCCTTTAATTGACTGCTATGTGCAGCAAACGGAAGTAGAGCTTGCTTTGAGCTAGGAATAGGCAGCAAGAGAAGAAAATAATGACAGAGGGCACAGATATTCTGCTGAAGGCAGTGCTTGTCCTGCCCATATGCCCTGTAACAGTCAACAAATTATTTGGTGTGGAAAACACTAGCTGCTCTTTCTGCATCATTTTCTCAGTGTAAGAGAGATGCAAGAATAACATGATGTGGGGGAAGGGACGAAAAATCCTTGTGAAGCATTTTTCAGCGTGCTGTCATTGAGGGGGAAAGGGAAGCTTTCTGGAAGGGAGAATGTTTTGGTAAAGAGCTACCACAGATGAATTGCTATATTCAGAAAGACTGGAGACTGTAAGAAATGCACCTCTTTTTCCTCCAGCCTTTGTTGTGTGTTTGCACTTTGTAAGCCTTCTATTGCAAGGTCTTTACATTGCTTGTGTAAAGACTGACCCAAAGTTTGTGATCCTGTTGAAGCAGCACACTGAAGCAATGAAGGAAGCAATGTTTCTTGAGAGAGGCAATAGTTTTTTTCTTAGGCTCACTAGTAGAGCTAGAAAGGGATGGAGGAAATACAAAAGCTTTCATTTCAGAGTAACCTTATCAGGTTCATAAGGCATGCTGGCTGTTTGCCCTGTTTTTCTGGCTACCATCACCTGCTTCTGTGCTACAAAACTATAACTGCATATTAAAAATCATATAAAATGGAGAAAAAATGTTAAATCCACATTCACTTTTATTTCACAACATTTCAATTAGTGTTTAATCATCATCTATCTCTTTTTTGGCTCTTGCAATTTTTTCTGGAATGAGTTTTAAAAGAGCTTTAAAACCAGGTAAGCAGAATGTCAGTGGTGCTTCAGGACTGTAGTATGCTTCTTTACCTGTACTTTTATCGTATGGTCTGGTATCTTTAACTTTTTTGAGATGTCTTTTAATCAGATGTGTTAAGAGGAGTATTATTGTATCCTTATTTAAGTTTAAAAACATTAATCTCTACAATACTGTGTTTAAGGTAAAAATTTCCCCCCCAGGTTCTCTGCCAGGAATTGTGAGAGATTTCAGTTAGAATAGGGCACAAAAACCTCAGTCTTTATATTACTTCAGATATTGCCTTTGGAGAAAAAAAATGATAATGCATTTGCCCTTTAGCAACAGGGAGAAAGAGAATTTAGTGAAGCTCCTTTTATTTTGTAAATATTACTGAAGGAGGCAAATGATAGTGTCTTTCAGATGTGGAGTCCTAATTTTTGGCATTTGAGATAGGAAAGCTAGAAACATTAGTGTGACTTGATTTATAGAAGTGGACAGTGAGGCATTAAAATACATCATGCTTGCTGTTTTCATGGTAAAATTATAGATGTTAACTGACTTGAGGAAAGATCACAGGAATTTCAGAAGAGCACTGCAAAAGCAAGAGACTGGGAAAGCCACAAAGGGAGAAGAATGGTGTGATGGTTATTTTTTGTCTGTGGTGGGCTTTTTGTGTTTTTTGTTTGTTTGTTTGTTTTATAATATTGAATGGGGACATCAGTAAATAATCTTAACTTCCACGTGGTGAAATTTTGGAAAAATGCTTCATGATAAGCTTCAATGCCATGAGGTACTGGAACAAAGAATCTAGCTGGCTTCAATGAAGGAATACTCTGAAAAGTTTGGACTGTTGCTGAGAGATACAGTGATGTCTGTAGAATTATTTTCAATCAAAGGGGAGATATCTGCATAACAATTAGCTTTCTTTCTCTACAGATTTACTTCTTTTAAATGCAAATGCACCAGCAAGCTGTAGTTTTTATATATAAATTCATACTTAATATAGAATATTTAACTTCATAACCATAGTCCTTCCTTAGAAACACAGTAACATGTTGCCCTATTTCAGGATAACTGTCACCAATTAAAAAATGATCATGTAAATGATTTGTCTAGTAATTTTGTTTTTTTTTTTTTAAGTTGAGAAGATACTCCTAACTTGGACAGAATATACTTTCAGTACAACATTTTCAGTTTTTTTAGTCATCCAAAAACTAGGAAAATCCAGAAGTCAATCAATTTCCTGTGTTTTGTAACTCAGTGATTTTTTTCCAGTTTCTTTCTTTAGTCTCTCACTTCATGTCCTTTTAAAGTGAATCTCTGGAAAAATTCCTTACAAATAAATTTTGGGATAGTTATTCTAGTCTTTTTTTTTTTTTTTTTTTTTTTTTTTTTTTTTTTTTTTT